>NW_019416279.1:205105-252318 GCF_000390285.2 Anoplophora glabripennis
AATGCCAATGTCAACCATAATGGTGCAGAGAATCCAGTCTCTTGGCCAGCCAAATCGCCAGATCTAAACCCCCTGGACTTCTACGTTTGGGGTTACCTATCTGAAAAGTAAAGTTTACTCTACTCCACCACAACTACTGCAGCGAATAGAAGAGGGGTGTAATGAATTAAAAGAAAACCACCACATGATATTAGTTAGGTAATTCCATTAATCATTAATAGAAATTGTCAGAAATGTATCGATGTGGATGGTTCGCATTTTGAACAATTGCTGCAAATACGTAACGTTAATTTCATTTCTTGTTTAATTGTCGTTGCTTGGTAAATGTATTTTTATTATTATTTTCATTTAAATTGTCCTTATTTGTAAAGATAGTGGATTAAGCCTCCAGGAGAAACTAAAATACACTAGGAACACTACCTCACAGGTGATGTGGAAATAATTTTGTTGATCTGCTTACAAATTGCACTTCCTTTTAAGTATAAACATAAATATTCTTGTAATATTATGGTTTGAAGTGTCTGCCACAAGGGGTTTGTATTTGTATGAATAACTTGAGAACGGTGAATCTTAGGGAAAAATTTCAAGTTACCTTTTTTACGTATTTAGTGCATTAGAATATAAATCCGTTACAATAACTTGCAAAAAATACAGTGGCGTAGTTTTTTTTATAAAAAGAGGGCGGCCCCTGTCCAGTTGTACACCACTGGTTGAACCTTTAGAGCTCATATTTTAGGAAATGTAAGGCTTACTGTCATACATTATCTATACCAAATTTTATTAAGATCGGTTAATAGATTCCGGAGATATAAACAAAAAATCAAATTTTTTTAACAACTTCAACACCCTGTATCTCTAAAACGAGGCCGTTCCAGACCTATGTTTATAAGGCAAACACCTATTATTTTAAAGAGATCTATATGCCCTCGAAGTTTCCTGCATAAAATTCGGACCACCCTGTATAGAATAGAATTCTACCACAGCAGTTGCTGGCGTGCACTGTGCAATGACTATCACGATGCGATGTTGCCGATCCTTCTAATCCACACACACACACACACATGTTCAATGGTCTCGCTCTCTCTGTCGCGCAGCACTATCCGTCTCTCTCTTACCGACTAATTTTTTTAAAATTGCGCAGCCATTTTTATATTCTGCGCACAATTGGCTTGTTGACCATTTTTTAATTCCATTTTATAAAAGAATTGCATCTAGAAATGGTAAAAGTCCAAATTTCACTAGAGAAGTAAGCAGTGATTGAAAAAATTAAAGGGAACATCGGTCACGACCAGCAACGATCAGCACTTTGTCAGACTCCGACCGTCTTATTAGAAGAACCCCGTTGACGTAATATCACTTATTCTTATTAAAACGTTATCACAACTTACTGGCTATCGAATAGACCGATAAACGCTAATAGGACCCCCGGGGCCGCTCATCAACCGCTCATGGGAGTCGTCCCATAAATCAACCGAAGACGGAAATAATCTCGCACGGTCGCATACCGGATGCTAACGAATCGCCGGACTCGGACCGCGCGTATTCCGATTATGCAACGCAACGTTGTATTTCCTCAAAACTGGCGTAGTGAAAGTGAAACCGGTGCCCAATATGGCGAACGCTACTGCTGCATTCGGTAACGGGTAGCCGTTCTGATGAATAGGGAGCACGACAAGTGGATAAATTCGAGGCGAGCCGGTGGTTCTCACACACGGACCATTTTACAGAAAAGGAAGGCAGTGCTCGTCTCGAAAGTACCAGCATATGGTCGGTTTTGACGCGGTGGAAGACTTTTTCTCGAAATTTTTTTTTAAATAAATAGAAATTAATCGATTATTAATATTAATTTCAATATAATTAAACATTTTTAAAAAGTCTAGCCAAGCTTAAGTCAAATAATTTTAATAGGCCAGGGAAATAAACTGAGAAATTACCATTTCGGGACATTTTGTTTCGGCAAGCTGAATTTATCATTATAGATGCTAAATATTATGTACAATAACATATTAGTTTCCACAGTCATAAAAATGGAGGGAAGATTGTTTACAGGGTTGTTAATTGTATAATTTTTACGTAAATTCACGGTTTTCGCTTTTAACTTTTTTCCGTTCATTTCCACGAGAAAACAGTAAGGTACTTTTTTTCCGTTTTCAAAAGACCTACAAAACTAGCCCTCGAGCGTAAAAAAATATTGATTAGATCAAAAGTTATAAACAGAAGAGATTTATTTATGACTTTTGAATTAAACATTTATAAATTGCGTTATTATTACCAGAACGTTTTGGCATCGCATCCTCTCATTCCATATCACTGTCTAATAACTCACACGGAATCTGGAATCGGTAAGTTGAATAGTTTACAAGTTATGGCCTTGTAAACAAATTAACTAATTATTAGTCTGGATTAACCCGAACATCTTCCACAATCGCAATGATTTTTTCATGGTAGATTTCATAATAATACATTGAAATCAATATTTTTTTTTAAATTTCAAATTTGTAACTAACAGTCTGTTAACTCCGTTGTTTTTCAACGAATCTTGGCGATTTTTTTTAACTTAAAGCTCTTTTCATAAGCTTTCCGAATCTGTAATAATATATAACCATAACACGCTCGTGCGTCGTATATTTCATTTTGCAACTAAGGCTAAAAAATAAAAAAAATCCAGGTTGCAACTTTGAAATTAAAAAAAATTATAGATTTCAATGTATTATTATGAAATCTACCGTGAAAAAAATCAGTGCGATGGTGGAAGATCCTTGGGATCGTCCAGACTAATAATTAGTTAATTTGTTTATAAGGCCATAACTTGTAAACTATTCATCTTACCGATTCCAGATTTCGTGTGAGTTATTAGACAGTGATAAGGAATGAGAGTAATAATAACGCAGTTTATAAATGTTTAATTCAAAAGTCATAAATAAACTTCTTCTGTTTATAACTTTTGATATAATCAATATTATTTGACGCTCGAGGTCTAGTTTTGTAGGTCTTTTTAAGACGAAAGAAAAAGTACTTTACTGTTTGGTCGTGGAAATGAACGGAAAAAAGTTATAAGCGAAATACGTGAATTTACGTAAAAATTATACAATTAACTGTGGAAACTAATATGTTATTGTACATAATATTTAGCATCTATAGTGATAAATTCAGCTTGCCGAAACAAAAAGTCGCGACTAACTCTATACAGGGTGTTTCTAAAATAGGGCTCCAAACTTCTGCTGCGTTTATAACTATTAAAATAAGCCAAAAAGTTCCTATTAACATGTGCCCTAAAACGCACCCTTAGGAAGTTATATGCCCTTAAAAGGGCTCAAACAGAACTGTTTTTTTTCTGTTATTGACAAAACGGTCGCAAATAAATAGAAAAAATTTATGGGTCTTACATAACTTTTTACGTTAAATAACATGGGCTACTCCGTGTTTTGACATGCAAGTCATATGCGTCCCATTTAGGTTGATGAGCTTCGGCCCGTAATTTTTTTTATTTCAATTTTTTACAATTTTCTCTACAGATTTATAAAATCTTAACAATTTTACATAAAAAATATTATCTTTGTCCAAATCGATATTTCCAATGGTTTTCGAGTAAATTGAGGTGAACTTATTATTACTAATTTTAATCCCATTATTTTCTATTTCACATTTAGCTATTGTCTGCAGTAGTAATTAGTTCTTTAATTAGTAAGTGTAACTATAAATTTAAATAGTCTTAGTTTATGTCCTAAATTATTTATTAAATGATCGGATCCTTCATAACTGCAACTTATTTGAAAAAAAAAACAGCTTTGTTCGAGTCCTTTTAAGGGCATATAACTTCATAAGGGTGCGTTTTAGGGCACATGTTAATAGGAACTTTTTGGCTTATTTTAATGAGTTATAAACGCAGCAGAAGTTTGGAGCCCTATTTTAGAAACACCCTGTATTTCCTGGACTATTAAACCTTTTGTTAATTTAGAGAGAATATCGCATGGCCCGCCTAAATGTGCGTATTTTTTAGCTTTCAAATGTGAGGATACAAAAGAAATTGCCAGTACGTTTGTGAAATATTTCAAAGTTATGTTTATACAGAGTGTTTTGGAAAAAATACTACAAATTTTTGGACCAAGAGAATATAAAATCAGTTATTAGTTTAACTAGGCAGTAAGTACAATATTTAATAGACGAGGCGCAGTCGAGTCTATTAAAGCAGCCAAGGCATTAAGACTACTTTACTGCTAAGTTAAACATGTAATGTTTGCGCCCATCAATTTTAATTTTATCATAATAGCAAACAAAGCTATTTATTTTATATTATTAAAATTGTATGATACTTCTTTCATGATAATAATTTCATCAGGTCGTCTATGGTTGCTATGGGACGAGCGTTAGTAAGTAAATAACTTAGGTACACAGTAATAGCCATATTGTTCCTATTTAAATCCATAAAAATAACTATTTATTATTTGAGATGGAAGAATTCACATTAACTCCGCCAGAAATTATTGAATCGGCAAGGCAAATAGAGTGTAATTTATTACCAGAAAAATCGAAGAAGATATAAGTACAAATATATAAAAAATTTATTGATTACCAGCCTGACTCTTTTTCAGTAAATGTACTATTGGTATATTTTTCTGAATTATAAGCAAAAGTATGAAATCTTCATTATGGTCAATATATGCGATGCTTTATTAGTTTTTGACCATCTGCTAGAGGTCACTAGCGACGACCTTATCCAGTAACAACCTATGATAACTTTTTTTTAACTTAGGTTAAGTTTTTTACCATGAAAATGGTAGATTATAATGTAAAATTTTATTTTACGTAAAAATAGCACTGTTGTTGATATTCCTGGAAGCACGCCGTTTTTGAGAAATCAACTAACTTCTATTCCTCAATATACAGGGTGTCCAGAAACGAATAGACCATACTTCCAGGACAGCTTTCTTAGATGGAAATAAATCGAGTTATATCCGAAGTTATCTCATTGGCTGTACATTTTTGTTTCTTTAAAAAGTTATCCGCGTTCAAAAATTTGTTTCCATATTCCATTTTAACTTATATTAGCTAACTTTTTAGGGAAGCAACTTTGAAGTAAAGTAATTTGATCTAATCGAACTTATTTTTATCCAAGGAAACCATCATTAAAGTGTGGTTTTTCTCAAAGCGCAGTGGTTTCAACGATTTCAACGAGAGCACCGATTCTGTAAAATAAAATTGAAGGTTTACTGTCAAAAACCTAACCTCAATAGAGCTGTCATAAAATGTCACTGTTTTTTTTGGAGAAGACATGGCACTTGACGCTCTGTATCTCAAAAACAGAAGGTGATAAGTTTTTGGTCCATAGGAAAAAATTATGTTATT
Organism: Anoplophora glabripennis; assembly: GCF_000390285.2. Lineage (NCBI taxonomy): Eukaryota > Metazoa > Arthropoda > Insecta > Coleoptera > Cerambycidae > Anoplophora > Anoplophora glabripennis. The sequence continues at coordinate 210,452 of NW_019416279.1, forward strand.
TTCGTACTTCTATCAGCCCCTGGATTTGTTATACCTTTTTACAAAACACCCAGTATTATTGAAAGGAATTTGGTTGCTTACAAAATAGACGACACTCATTTTAAAAATTTTAACACAAATTTGTCAAATTTGGCAGTACCAACAGATCAAGCTAATTAAAATTGACACCATTAAAAATGCTGGTACTTAATCCTGATAAATATTTCACCATACTTTCTAAAACATGCAAGCCCTAGTCTCGCTTATTTTATATGTTTTTTTAACTTGTCCTTAAATCATAGTTGTATTCCTGTTTATTGGTAAAAAACATGTACAATATTCGGGAGACAAAAATAATATTGAGAAATTATTGTCCAACAACAATAGCAAAATTATTTGAACAAATTGTATTACGTCTTTCACAAAACAGATTATTTATAAATTGACCTGAATAACGTGGATTTTGCCCGTGTAAATCGACAATAACAAGTCTGTTTGTATTATTCTAGATTTCTTACTACTTTATTGGAAAATGGTATTCAATTAGGTTCGGTTCATACTGATTTTCAAAAAGCTTTCGATCGAGTGAATCATCATATACTTCTTTTAAAATTAGAGTTATATGTTTGTTGGAGGTTATTTACTTCTGTGATTGAAAAGTTACCTGTCGAATCGAAAGCAACGTATTGTCATTCAAGGCTACATCTGCAAAGAAATTCAAGATTTGTCAAAACACCTAAAATCTATAAAATCTGGTTTATAACGTTGTTGATACTTTCATTGTACTAAGAAGATTGCACAGTCTGGACCAAGAATCTACTCTACAAGGTGTTCCTTTAAAAACTGCTTAACACGCGGCATTTCGAATACCAAAATTAATGTTGACTATTTGTAGAAAAGTAAAAAACAAATACATTTTTCGACGACAGGAGCTTTGGAAAGTGAATAACTCTTAAATATTGAATATCTTTTACAACATAAATAATATCCGAAGAAACAATGGATTAAATGTCAAACAAATGTCATACCAGCTACATTGGAAAACAATTTCACTCAAATTTCACTCTATTTGTATGAGTACAACTGAGTGCAACTATTGCTCAGAAATGAGTGAGTTTTACTCAAATCCGAATTACTTATAACTATCAATTGAGCGACTTTTGACCTATTCTGAGTATATAAAACGAATTTAGAGTTGACTTTTTCTCCTCCTGTCCTGGCTGAGACCCGCCAGCTGAGTCTGGCGATCACGCTTTTCTGGAGCATCTAACGAGCCCCTATTAACCGTGGTCGAGATTACAGAAGCAATATCTAAGTGGTGCCATCTTCACGGCGCCATTCAAATCACTCGAAATTAATATACATTTAATCTCATTCAGTAAAGAGGACATTTACTCTGATTTAGGTAGAAGTGCACCAAATACGAGTTTACGTGAAAAATTTATTTAAGGAGTACGTACATTTGAAAGTACTCAATTTTAGTTTAAATATAATTACAATTGAGTAAAATGTAAGTCTAGTAAGGCATTAAACGCTGAAAGCATCACGGGTGTTATAGGATAATAGTACCGTCGGTCGACGTACACTGTCGACATCGGCGCATTTTTATCTACATGACACACTAGGTATGTATTAATGTAAAATTCGTTTTAGGTCTGAAGGTACTTTGGAACTTTTTTCATATTAAATTTTACTGATTAAAGATTTAAGATTATTTTATTCAGTTTCCTTGAAATGCAGTTATTTCAGAGGTTATAGTATTAATGAAAATGTAATGATCGAAGGTCCGCAGTTACTTTACAATATTCATTTAATAAACATTCACAAAAATGAGTAATTTATGGTTAGATAGATCAAGTAAGTTACTTTTTCTTTCATCATATTTCTTTAGAATTCCTCAAAATAATATTAAATACAGGGACGAAAGATTCAAAATTAAGATTAACTGTTTCATCTATTATCAGGCAGTGCCAACAACGACCGATAGTCAAAAACGAATCGTAAGCTCACGTTTATGCATACCGGAATCATAGAATCAATTGTAAATTAATGTTTACATCTGTACCTGCACCACCTGTAACATCATCTCGAAAACATCCCGTATTTCTGCGTTTCAAACCGCACAAATTCTTCTACTGGTACTCCAGTCTGATTTACTACTTCAATTTGGCGCCTCCAAGCGACTTCCCTGACGTCGGGGAATGCTCTGCAGAAATCTTTGGTATCCGAACCGTCCTGATTACGTTAACAGCCCCTAAATCAAAGCAAAATACTAGCCCGGGGGAGGAAGGCGACGTCTTAATAGTGTCGTTGACTGTACGGAAATAGAAGCTTCGGGTGTAGTTGTAAAAATAAATGCGTCTAATCCTACCAAATGGCTTACCCAAGCGGCTGGAAAAACAACAAACATGAAGTTCTTGGGAAAATACTGCACCAGAACGTTTAATTTGTCTTTATGCGCCTATTTATTTATCCCTGGTTCGGGCTTTAAAAATTGATAAATTAAATTTGTTAACACTATAAGAGTTTTTTGCGGAGTTCCACAAGGCTCTGATTTTGGACAGTTTCTTACTTGTAGGAGCTGTGATTTTGGACAGTTTCTTACTTGTGTGAACGATAATTTTGGACAGTTTCTTACTTGTGTGAACGATAATATTAGATACAACCTCAAATATGACTGCAACGAAAACGTTTCGTAAATTCCATGAAAAGTTATATTTGGATGTAAAAAGTTATTGCAAAACTATGATTTTTTTCTAAATCGGTATATTACTGAGAGGAGTAAAATAAAATTACAAATATTAGAGTAGGTTCTTCATAATTGCTTTTACCTTTCCCTTAACCGCAATATGTAAAAGTAACTTACTAGCTTAATGTAATTTCACATTAGCTAAAGACATTATAAACTTCATCAAACAATTATCCAAATAATGTAGTTTTATTGTAAAATTACAATGGTGCTTGTAAAATTGTTACTGAGTTAAATTTACGAAACGATTTTCCAAAAATGTAATTTTATGTAAATTACTTTTGACGTTAATGTAATTTCACATTTATGGTAGCTTAAAGCTTTGTAAAATTTACCAAACGATTATCCAAACGATGTAATCGTATTGTAGAATTACAATGGTACTTGTAAAATTATTACTGTGTAAAATTTACGAAATGATTTTCCAAAATTGTAATTTTATGAAATTACTTTTGATGTTAATGTAATTTCACATTTAAGGTAGCTTAAAGCTTTGTAAAATTTACCAAACGATTATCCAAACAATGTAATCGTATTGTAGAATTACAATGGTACTTGTAAAATTGTTACTATGTAAAATTTACGAAATGATTTTTCAAAAATGTAGTTTTATTGGAATTACTTTTGAGGTTAATGTAATTTCACAATTAAGGTAGCTTAAAGCTTTGTAAAATTTACCAAACGATGTAATCGTATTGTAGAATTACAATGGTACTTGTAAAATTGTTACTGTGTAAATATTACGAAATGATTTTCCAAAATGTAATTTTATGTAAATTACTTTTGGCGTTAATGTAATTTCGCATTTAAGGTAGCTTAAAGCTTTGTAAAATTTACCAAACGATTATCCAAACAATGTAATCGTATTGTAGAAATACAAAGGTACTTGTAAAATTGTTACTGTGTAAAATTTACGAAATGATTTTTCAAAAATGTAGTTTTATTGGAATTACTTTTGAGGTTAACGTAATTTCACATTTAAGGTAGCTTAAAGCTTTGTAAAATTTACGAAACTATTATTCAAACGATGTGTTAGTATTGTAGAATTACAATGGTACTTGTAAAATTGTTACTGTGTAAAATTTACGAATGATTTTCCAAAAATGTAATTTTATGTATATTACTATTGACGTTAATGTAATTTCACATTTAAGGTAGCTTAAAGCCCTTGTAAAATTTATCAAACGATTATCCCAACAATGTAGTCGTATTGTAGAATTACAATGGTACTTGTAAAATTCTAGCTGATTTTCCAAAAATGTAATTTACCTAAATGTAAACTTACAGTGGTACCTATGTATAATTATAACGAAATACTGCAGCAATAACTCTGAAATCAAATCATTTATTGATTGTATTTTCCTTTAAAGAACAATAAGTCAGAAAGTATGTATTAAACAGTCGCCCAAGAATAGGAGAATTAAAAGAATCCTCAGTGTGAAATTACAAAAAAATTACATTAATTTATTTTGTCTTCATTCTCAGTAACATCGTATCTCTTCTGCGCAAGAAAAATCCTCACTATATCTATGTAACTACAATTATATCTGTTACAAAAACGTAAAATTACATTAAATTAGTAAGTTTTGACAATGTATAACCCGATGTGAGCGATGTTATTAAGTGCAATCTATTAATTTCCATTTCAATACGTTTCGCAAATTTCATGGAAAGTTACATTTGTATATAGAAAGACATCGTTGAACTGTAATATTTTTACAAAATATTAGAATAAGTTGTTACCAGTAATATAACTTGTGGAATTGCAGTTGGAATGTAAATTTTACATAATAATATATAATTTTATTGTAGAATTACAATGGTCTTTGTAAAATTATTGAAATGATTTCCCAAATATGTAATTTTATATAAATTACTTTTGATTTTATTGTAATTTCACATTTAAGATGATTTAAAGCTGTGTAAAGCTTATCAAATAATTTTCCAAAAGTGTAATTTAATTGTAAACTTTCAATGGTATTAGAACAAAATACTTCAGTAATAGCTCTGAAATTAAACCAGTTATTGATTGCACTTTTGTATAAAATGCAGTGATGTACAAAATATGTATTAGAGAGTCGTTCATGAAATCTCAGGCTGATTCAGGACGAATAAATGAGTCGAAGAATTAAAACAAACGCCAGTATAAAATTACAGAATAACTACGTGATATTTAATGTAACATATACATAATTACATTTATATCTGCATATCTGTAATAGCAATATATAAAATTACATTAAATATATCAATAAACTTTAAATATTTCATTTGAAGATAATGAGAAGACCACCGTAATCTTGACTTGCCCTCGTATCGAAGTTCGAAGGAACAATTACAAAAAAACAATCGAAACGTTATAATTGTATCTTTTCCGTCCCGAAAATAGCACATGACATTTTCCCGTAGGTGATAGACGTCAGCAGACGGTGGCATTGCATTGAAATCTATTTCAGGCAAGGAAAAGTGCTACGTGAAAAGTATCTTTGAAAAAAAAAACGACAGCTACGTGTGCAGTTTACAGGTGTACGAGTTGGCGGCCGTTGAAATCCATTCATCGGATTCTATTTTTGTTGTTCGTGGGAGAATGTACGAGGCGAGATTGATTGTTAATTTTTTAGCAGGTGGCGACAGAAATAACAAACGGATTATGAGAACTTGATGTGTGGACATGTCATTAGACTGCTTCCGTAACATTAGATGGATATCCTCATGCTTATTTCTGTGGTAGCATAAAAAATGTGTTTTGTCACGCCCTGCAGATGGCTCCATAAAAGCTGGAAAACTTGCTAATTTAATTAATAATAAAATAGTCCGATTGCAGTTTGATAATTGGCCCATTTCCTTTCTCCTGGTTGGATTAGAAATAAGAAAGCCAGATGTACTGCATTCGTTTTGTCGTCGGATCAAAACCTGCAAGTGTATTTATTTTAATGACTCTTAAACATTGTACTTAACATTCTTTCAAATACATTAAATGCCGATTATGAGAATGACGCTTTCGAATCTATATTTCCTGTACAATTTATCACGTTTACTTGTGTGCACTGCATGTCATTAGAAAATCACTTAAACTGACATAAATCAATGATATATATTAAGTAAATACATTCAGGTAATGAGCCAAAAACAATGTGTGGTGTATGTATAGATTTCTGTACTTGTATCGAAACGCAGCAACCGCTTAAAACAATCGTAATTATTCTATGTAATTACAAAGATTAGAAAAAAAAGGCTTTTTACATGTTTGTAGTGGTTTTTATACATAAAGAATGTAAATGAATGTATTTTTACTATTTTATATACGAATAAAAGTGTGAATTTACATGACCGGATTTGTCTGAATCAGTCAGATTAATCATATGATCACCCGATGTGTAGAGAACTGTGCTAGTTGTTCAGTAGGCATGTTTAGATTCATTTGTAACGTAATAATATAGCATTGCGTCATAGACGAAAAATGGTATCGGGATAAGTCCGTTTTAAAGAGTAATTATAGTACTTTAAGACCCCATTAATGGTTTTAGCAGAAAAATTTACTTACCCATGTAATATAACCTCAAATATGTCAAAAAATCACTATTTTGCCACTTTTAGGTTAGGATATCTCAAAAACCAGAGCCAATTGAGAAATTTGGATTTCGGATTCGAATTCAGCGTACCAAAATCCTCCTGAAAAGTACATTCTGGTTTCTAGGTTTGAGGGTCGGCCAAATTTTGTCGGCCAGTGTAACCTTACTACATTAATAAATCTTTTAAAATGTATTTAATGTTATTTTCCTTTACTTAAGTAAGTCTGTCTTGGGAAAAGATTTAATTATGTAATAAAGATTATCCTTCTAAAAATATATCAAAATAATGCCTAGATTTTTTTTCTTCTTAAAAATATGTACTATGCAGTTTTCCTGTCTCTTAGCAAAATTACATTTTAGGTGTCGTAAATCTACATATTTATATCGATAATGTAAATTTACGTTTTGGGTGAATTACATAAAAAGTGTAAAATTACATGCTTAATGTAACTTTACTTGTATGACGTAATTTTACATTAGGCACCTACTGTGGCTTCAAAATAACCAATGATCTAGTGTGTAATTTTACATAAAATTTTTATGAGTGTGGGGATGGGGCATATTATAATGGGTCTTATATTTTACCTTATGTGTATCCTATTAAATAGTGGATATAGGTGCTTGTAAATGAGATAAACAATATATTTTAAAATTACATAAAATTATTTGAAAATTTATAACTTAAATCCTGTTAAATATACAGGGTGTCTCGCATAAGAACCGACACAGGGTAGTTGCATGTAGGGGTGTCCAAAATATTGTAATTTAACCAAACTTACCTATATACAAAGTTGCACCCTTGAGGAGTTATTAACCCCCAATGTGGGGCTCTAAATTTCGAAAAAAATTAATATCTCTGCAACACTTTACCGCAGAAGAACCAAATTTGGTACATGATTTAGGTTTATTACTGGTCTTCTTTGACTATGATTTAAAGTTAATTGAAGCACTACAAGGTACACATTGGGAATGACTCGCCCCTAAAATTGTACCGAACTTTTTTTCATTGACCGAATAGAAAAACAATGATATTAATTCACAGCAGAATTTAATTTTAATTTTTTTTTATTCTTCTTAAATTTTAAAAAACTTTAAATAGTTGTTTTACCGCCATTGAATAGTTAAATAACGATAACTAAATAAACCCCTAAACCGATAAAAAGATCAGTACAAGATTGATTCCTATGAAAAATTTAGATTTTTTTTATTGTAGCAAAATGTAACAGCTTATGTATATTTTATTTGTTATTAAAATATTTCAGGCTTAATCCAAACGTTTATTGATATATCACTTCTAAAAATAACAATATCAAAAGTATGTATCTTTTAAATATAACTACATCGACTAAAAAAAAATCATCCTTGTTTATAAATATACCATACAATATGACGCACATCAACCTGATCTATTACTACAGCTACAAATAAACTTGTACTTGAAGTCGGGGATGAGTATATTATTATATTATTATTTTTTTTGTTAAATCCACAACTAATACCGATCTGTCAAGCCGTCCTTCGATCTATCACTTGTAAAATCCACACGTAGGGATACGTTAATCTCCAAAATGTTTGCGGGAAGAGAGCTTCTAGAATAAACACTCTTTTCGTGCTGTCAGATATATATTTCCCCAGCTCATCACAATAAAATGCCATATTGAAGAGCGAAGGCGATAAGAGATTGAAACTTGTGGATGGTCGTGCATTTTTCGTCGGGGTTACTTAAATTTTATTTACTAGGCGATGGCAGGAAGTGTCAAATCGTTGGAAGGAAGTTAGGATTAAATTTTATTTATTTTTTTTAGTTAGGTTACCAAATAAACACACTTGTTTGGAAAAGGGTGAGAGAAGCTTTAGGTCCCTTGCGACGTGTGAAAGGTAGTTCATGAAATGTATTTGTGCCTTTATCCAGATGTTTAGCGTACTTTTAGTTTCTAAAAATGTTTACTGCCAATACAGAATATTTCGTTAAGAATGGTTTGATGAATGTCAACACTTTGAGGCATAATAGAGCAGTATTCGAATGCATACAAAAGCTGCATACAGAGTGGCCCAATTAAAACAGTCCACCTGAAATATTTACAATGCAACGGGGTTTTCCGGAAAACCCCGAAACAGGTCGATTTTGTTTTCAATTGGGACATCTTTTGATCTGTGCCTAACATCAGAGCAGCATTACTTCCCAACCTATAAAAGACCTTTACGGGCTTTTATAAGCCCTAAAGATCGACCGTCGGGATAATACGTCATAAAACTTTAATCGTCGCAAGGCAGCTATCTGCTCCTTTTTTAAGGGAAGCGTATAAGACAATCGTCGAACGTGCGTACTGAAATTAAAGCCATCTCCTAGTGGAGCTGGAACGCCTAGCTATCTTCGGCTGTAAATAATGCAAGTTTTACGAGGCAATTTACATGTGAGGTATGTTTTAATAGACTGCGAAAAGGTAGTAAATTTATTTATTATTATTACTCCTCTGTTGAGGAGCTGAGTCCGATTACACGCTTTATATACAGGGTGTGGCGAGATGGACGTGAGATAAGCGCCCAATAGCCGTACTGCTTACGAATTAATGTGGATTTTCTTTAAAAAACAAAGAACGGAAGTGTTGATATGTTTTTGAACATGGAAACTGTTTCTAGGAAATTAACCTAAAAGTAATTCATTTACTGTGATTTTTATAATGATTTTGTTTCAGTTTAACTGATATTTCATTTCATTGCAAATAATGCCATTTTTCTCAAGAACGGCTTTTTGTAGGCGATTTGCACATAGACATTTTTTTTTTAATAAAACGACCTTTTCAATGTTGCTGCCCGTTTTAAAAAAAATATGACCATTGTAAAAGTTTTGACCGCTAAAAGGGAGAAGTAGCCGGAGAAAACTGTCACCCAGTATATTAAAGCTATAAGAAATAATACTCAATAATGGTCCAAACAAATGTGCCAAATTTTAACGCGATGGGCAAAAGGGTTATGAAGTTATTAATTAAATTAATTTTATTTTTGACAACTTTGAAAGCCTGTAACTCAAAAACCAAAAGGTTTTTATTTAACTTTTTTTTCATAGATCGTTTTTATTTATCGTCGTGAGTATGTAGTCAAACGTCGGTGAAATTTGCGGACACCCTCTGTGTAAATCTTCTTCTAAAAAAATTATTTTATCTCTTTCTGAAAAAGGGGTGATTTGCTAGAACTTTTTTGTCTTTAGTCGAATGGGCTTGAGAGAATTGAATTGAAACAGCAAAATGAAGGTCAAACTAATTTTTCTCTAAATAACTCAACAAAACTGTCACAAGCATAATTTGGAGGATTTTTAACGACAAATTAAATGGTGACCTTGGATTTAACTTTCACTACAAATTCCAAGGTTAAACTAAGGTCAAATTAATGTCAAATGAAGTACTGTATGTTTTATGTCAATAACCGATACAACGCAAATTTTATGTCGGAAACTGGGATTAAATAATTTTTCCAAGATGTCCTTGCAGGTAAATTTCAAGGTTAAACCCACTTTTTCACAAAAACTAATGGATATAAAGTAATAAAATTTAATTGAAATATTCAACCAAAATTATTAGTATGATTTTGACAATTTTGAAATTTTAACAAATTGTTAGGTTAATAGTTAAAATTTGACGATAGGGTCATTTTGGAGACTGATATAATAATAATAAAAGGTTTTTATTGCAGCAAATAGTTATAACAAGGTTAAACAATATAAAATATAACTTAAAATAATAATATACAAATATGCTGCAAAAGGCAGAGTTCGCATTCACGCAACGTAAAGTTACATGCGTTCTTCCACTCAATATCTAATCAGCTGTTAAGTCAAATCCAAGGTCATCATCTATTTGTCATTTAAAAAAGAAAAATGAGTGTCCTCCAAGTAACCTTCAAGGAAATACAGGGAAAATTCCCTTATCCCATATTACGACGTAAAATTTGGCGTTCTATCGATTTGGCATAAATACGTTTCTCTTCAAGTTGACCTTGGTTTGACCTTGAACCTTCTGTCAAAGTCAAGACCAGGGTCACCAGAATATTGGTTTTTGATATCCTACAACTTTTTTGATACGACTGAATCCAGAAAAGTTGTCGGGGATTAGGATCTTTTTGGGACACCCCGTATAGCAACTTCAAATAACTAAAAACCACTAAATACGTCAAAATATCTCGAAAACTTCAAAAATACTTGTAAATTCCTCAATATTTACATTGCCTTTCAATATTTTTATTACAAATGAAACGTCAGAAAATAAAAGTACGTTTTCATGTAAACCTGTTTCCGAAATTGGGAAAATAAAGGAAATATTCACGGTTCTAAATGTGGATGACAGACGTCATATCTTTTGTGATGTCTTAAAAGTCTTTCGAGATATCTTAGTCATATTTTAAACAGTTTTAGAAATAAATTCTAGTTGTTACTGCTCATTTCAAACACCGATGTATCTCTAAAATCGTTTATTTTCTCGAAATAAATAAAAAACAGTTTTTTTAATGAAAAATCTTCAGAGCATCTAAACATAATATTTTCCATTTCATACCATCAAAATTGAAATAAAATATGGGTTGAGCACCCTAATCTGTAATACACCATACGAAAAATCAGTCAAAATATACAAGGTGATTAGAGATAAAATCCAAAACTTGAATCTCTTCTTACCTCTTTCGTTCCCCGTATCTTCGTTAGGAAAAATAACAGGATAAAAAATTATAGAAATTTGTAGTGCTATTTTGACTTTTCCTGCATGTTTCTTTTAAAAAACATATTTTATTATTAGTTCTCGCAGTTTTTTACACTGTTTTTTTTTTTCAAAATGTCAACCTTTTTTTCTAAATGTTTGATTTTATATTTTTTTTTTCCTGTTAATATTTATAACAGTTCTATTCGAGGAAGGAAGTTGCTCGAATTTTTTTCGAATTTGTTTTATTTAGCTGTATGCTCCCGATTGCTGTATTTGCAGCACCCCAGATTGGTCTCAGGCTAGACCCTTGAGTCATACAAGGCGACCCGTTTATTAATATAACCTCTTGGAATTGTAAAATAGAATACCTCACTTGATGACGTGGAAGGTATTGGAACCATACAACTAAATTTTATGTCTGTAGAAGTTCCACTGAAAGAATTTAGCTGGACAAAAGTCGAAACAGTTGAAAAGCTCAAATGTCGCACACGAAGCTGTTTTCTCATTCAGCGCGCTATTAAAAAATGCCAACCTTTTGATTAGAAAGACTTTACGTCCTCATAAACATCTCGCTGGGGGTATATTTATATTTCTCCCCCCTGTCACTGGCAAAGTGGCAGTAAATAAAATGACAGAGGCCTCCAGTTATTGATTGTGGTCGAACAAATATACTTTCGTATTTTATTACTGCCGAGATTGAATTTGATGAAAATTTAAATTGAAAATTAAGCCTCCGGACGAAAAAAAAGGTCGTCGTAAATCAGAGTTTGACGCGAGGCAGTTTTTAGTTCTTGAAAATAATGCGCTACTAGGTTCTATATAATGGGACGTGTGATTTATAACATTTTTAGGGGAATTTTATGTGATATATTGGAAAGTGAGTCACATTTTTAATTACCTGCTTATATTTTATGAGATTATATATTTTTTTACATTAATCATTGTACGGTTTAGGTAATTTTCGGCCATTGACAGACTGAATACATAACTTTCTTTCTGATTCGAGGTAATTATCATAATTGGAGATAATTTTGAAAATCAGAGTTATGATTTTTAAATAAGAACGTATGAAAAAACTGAGACCAGCATGGAAATATCGCAAAAACTTCAGAAGCCTCGGAAATAACGAAATACTCCTAAACACTTTGAACTATCTCGAAATACATCAAAACAATGCTTCTTCTAAAGACGTAAAATACTTCATATCGGCGCTTTGTGATTCGTCAAAATACGTCGAATCACCTTTAGAATCCTTAAAAAACATCTGAATAAAGTATGCCAAAGTACATTGAAACTGCTTCAAAAATGATTAAAATTGATTAAAACATGTTTAAAATTTCAAAATACATCAAAGTGGTTTTAGAAAGTATAACAATTCTTTGAATGTAGTCTGAAATACATCAAAACACCTACAAACATTCATCAAAACGGTAAAATACAATTAAATAGCATTAGAAACCCATAGAAAACTCTAAATACAGAAGAAATGACTATACCTATACATTGAAATATTTTTCGAGAAAATACCTCAAAAACAAAATTTTTATTTAGAGATACATTAGAATCCTCCCCTCCCCCCTATCAATAAAACTTCAACATTTATTGAAATATCTCCAAACATTTAAAAATACCTGGAAATATGTCTAAATACACCCGAATACTCGAAAAAATCAAATTAAACAATAAAATTGGGAAATATTGTCATAACCTCCAAATTCGTCTATTCTTTGAAAGGTCAAACGTAAGTGACAGCAAGTCATAGTTCAATGACGGTCATTGACCTATAATCTCCGGGATCATTGACCGTTAACATCCGGAGTCATTAACATTTAACCTGTCGTTGACTCAAGGCTTATTGACCTTTGGCCTTCAAGTTCATTGACCTTTAACCTCCGGGAGATCCTTGACTTTTAATTTCCGGCATCATTCACCTTTAACCTCCGGAGTCATTCACCTCTAATCTCCGTGGTCATCGGCTTGCCATTGATTTTTGACCTCAAATCTTATTGACTTTTGGCCTCTAGGTTCATTGACCATTGGCCTCTAGGCGCATTGACGTTTGCCCCGGGCGCATTGACTTTTGGTCTCTCAAAATCGTTGACCTTTGGCCCTGGGGTCATTAACATCAATTTTAATATATTTCTCAAGTGATTTGAAGTAATTTTAAGATGTTTCGTGTAATATTTTCTGAAGCTGTTTCGATGTACTTTGACATACAGTGCTTTCGAAAAGTAACGAATAAATTCATTATTTTTTAAATTGAGAAGTTTTCGGAAAAATCCCCTGGCACGTCGATTTTGTTTTTAAAAAAGGCACTTTTTGACATACGACCCATATTTGTGACGTCATCGTTGTTCGAGATATGACGTCATCGACATTTTTTTTTAAATAGCAACCCCCAATTTTGACCATGCCATTTGAAAGAGCGTGTCATTCTACATACACAGATCATGAAAAATTATGGTGTTACATAACAAAAATTTCAAGAAAATAATGTTTGAAGATTTTAAAATTTAATTTTCACAATACTGGAAATGATAATGATTATGTAAAAATCGACTAAATTAAATGTTCAAATTGTGCACCGTTGGCTGCCTGACAGTAGCCAAGATGATTTATAAATTATTTTTGGACATTATCAATAACTTCAGGAGGTATACGATGTATCTCGTGACGAATTCTTGCTTTTAAATCTTCTAAATTAACCGGTCTAGTAACGTATACTTAATAATCTAGGGGTGTCAAATCAGGTGATCTAGCTGGCCACTCAATCGGCCCCCTTCTCCCTGTCCAACGATTCGGGAACATCTCATCTAAATAAGCACGGACAGGTGTTGCATAATGGGGAAGTGCACTATTTAGTCGATTTTTACATAATCATTATCATTTTCAGTATTGTGAAAATTAAATTTTAAAATCTTCAAACATTATTTTCTTGAAATTTTTGTTATGTAACACCATAATTTTTCATGATCTGTGTATATAGAATGACACGCTCTTTCAAATGGCATGGTCAAAATTGGGGGTTGCTATTTAAAAAAATTGTCGATGACGTCATATCTCGAACAATGATGACGTCACAAATATGGGTCGTATGTCAAAAGGTGCCGATTTTAAAAACAAAATCGACGTGCCAGGGGATTTTTTCGAAAAATTCTCAATTAAAAAAATTATGAATTTATTCGTCACTTTTCGAAAGCACTTTATGGTAGTTTTGATGTATTTTTTAAAGTAAGAGGTTTTGGTGCAGGGTGATTCATCCTGAAATTGTTATCATGTATTACAAGATTGTTTTGAAGTATTTTCTTTTATTTTGTTGAATTTACTATTCTAACAACAATATTATTGTAAACAAGAATGTTCATTTAGGTATTCTTAATATTCATATTGCCAAAAGGTGACGCTTTGATATTTGAAAAGATGATTGAAAATAATTTTTATATGGAATATTTCTATAATTAATTTGTCTCAATTAAGGTGAAAAATAAGGAAAACGAAGTCAATTCTCACCTGAATTCAGTCTTTGAATCCAAATAGTGTCAGTTGTTTTACAGAGAAAAAATATGGATTAAAAAATGTGTTGAGTAAAGAACTCATCTATTAAAAGTTTACAATCATTTGTTCTTGTCCTCTTAGACTAGGTCTTTTATGATCCTTCCCCCTTTCCTATCATTTCCATCCAAAACAGAAATTCCACTATGCCGTTATACGATCAAGTACCTAGGCACCCCAACATTCTTTTCCCCGAAAACTTCGGGAAAACGCTATGCCCCCCCCCACCTTTCACCAGCAGGATCACGGCACGACGACGACGCGACCGGCACCTCCACAGGTAAGCTTTTCGACGCCCTACGAAATCTAGTGGGCTCCGTAGACCGCGGTCCGAGTTTGTGGCAGAGTCAGTTGCTCCTAGGCCTCCTATGATGTTTGTAGCGCACCGCTCGCGCTCGCTTGTTTCGTGACAGTCGCGCGCCAGTTCAAACGCCGCCTGCTTTGATAAAGTGATTGAAGTGAAGGATGTGCTCCTGACTGCGGATAAGGATAATAATATCTGTGTTGCCTTTAATCGGACCGGGGGTGTACCATTTTCTATGATAATGTGCAAGATGCATATAAAGGACCGAGTTTGTTTCAAACAGGTATTTAACGATTCCAGTTGTATTAGTTTTTGATTTTGACTCACCTGATGAGAGGTAGCTGGTTCTGAATCATCTGTCACTTAGTCACTGAGAGCTGAGATTAAGGTGTTTTAATTGCATCGATATGTTCGTCCGTCCACGCGTGTATCATTGCTCTGTTATCGATTGGACTGCTATTGTCGCAGGACCTTGGTACAGAAAGAATCGTTTTGTGGAACTAGGTCATTCCGTGGTGGTATTGTAGAAGGTTCATCTCAGGGATACGCTGATACTAATCATGAAATTATATAATTCATTACTTCATAGTCTATGTATTTTAAACAGTTCTGTAAGAAAACTGATTATTTTAAGAGAAATCAATGCTTGTCTTCAAAGGTTGTCAGGAAGTGAACACAATGAGTTTTTGAATCCAAAACCTTTGGAATCCAATTTGGTTTGGTTATTGTTATTTGTTACAGTACTTTAAATAGACAGTTTCACAAATTCAACTCGATTAAACTGCGATCAAACTTCAATATTTAAAAAAATTCTTTTGAATAAGCAACAATACCTGAAGGAGTAATTATATTGTACTCACTAATTTGTTGTCTTGACCTAAAATTTGCCTAGAAAGGACAGTTTTTGCTCCAGCGAAGGTCAGACGATTTGAATTAGTTTATTATTGTTTTTATTATGTTCATATTTTGACAACAAAATAAATGCCAGAGAGACTGGAAGGTTTAGGAAAGTTTTTCGAAACTTGTCTTTTTTTTACTGAATGAAATATGTTTATAATTAACCTTTAACAGTCTTCTTTTGATATTCTTATCTTCTTATTAAAATAAATATCACATTAATAAAACATATTGTCCGAAGTTATTTGTTTGTGACATGGTTTTAGTTTTTTCTTTACTTATTTCGGTATTTTGCCATCTGTGAAAAAAATAAATAAATAAATAAAATTACTGCAAATCGCACTGAAAGGATCAGTTAAAAGATTATTTTTTATGAAAATAGTTTTGCCTAACCAAAAATCATATACTGAAGAAAGCAAACAAATAGAAAATAAGAAATTCGCATGAATAAGTCGCTAGTGTTTCGAATATCAACCTGTTTTTACCTAATGTCGTTCTAGATAGATACTAATAACGAAAGCATACTGAAGTATTACGGAAAAATAGTGACATATATTTAATATTTTCCATTTGGCTACTTTTTTCATTGCGAGATTTTTGTCTATTTAAAACTATTTTCATAAAAAATATCCTTAACAAATCATTCTGGCAAAAGAGTACATATTTCGTAAATTACGTATTTTTTCAAAATACCCAAGCAAACAAAAATAGAATTAATAAAATATTTATGAAGAACTTTGAATAATATTAAATTAAATATACTTATATGATACTATTGTACTTGTGTAATAAATAGATTCCTGTTTATATAGAAATTGTGTACGTAGAGCTTTTATCATCAGATATGTTATTTGTAGTTATGCAATATGTAGAAGCTCTTTACAAATAGATTATTTTATCGTACGATTCCGAGGGGCTTTATATCAAGATTACAATTGCTTTATATAATCTGTTTACGTTGCTTATCACGAAAAAGGAAGATACAAACACTAGCGATAATGACAAGATAATTTGTGAAATGTTATGTTAAAGAAGACAGTGTTATCTTTATGGCAGTTCAAGAAAATTTTGATTCAATACAAGCTAATGTATAATTGAACAGTCGAATAAATAAATAATACTTTAATCGAACCTTTACTGATAAATATTCTTCATTAAATGAATGTTTTCTTTATCCATAGTTCAACTTAAAATTTAATTATATAGGGTGTTTCAGAAAGACCTCCCGTAAATACAGGAGGGTGATAGTACGACAAAAAATAAGAATTTTTTGTCTTATGAATTATATGTCTATCGCCTCTTATTTTCGAGATACAGAGCGACAAAATAAAATTTTTTAAATAAAATTTTTACGAATATTTCCAAACGGTGAGAAATATTTTTATGAAATTTTGTATAGAGGGCGTTAGTTATGCTACAATCATATTGCATTTTAAGTTCTAATTTTTTTAAGGTTAGGTTTTTTACCATTTGGGCTCCAATTTCTAATGTACAATTTTACTTTCTAAAAATAATCTACTCTTGTTAGAACTTCCTAATATGGACGGTTTTCGAGGAAAAAGGCCTTTAATTGAGCTCTTACAATATTACGGAGTATAAAATAAGTGACTTTTCTCAAAGTAGGCTTATGTCAAAACTTATTGAAGGCTGTCTTATAAACAACGCATACATTCTTAGTAATATTTCAAACTCTAATTAACTTTATATCAAAATTTTAGTGACTGTAATTAGTCATTACTAACTACAGTCACTAACAATCACTAAAATTTTGATATAAGGTTAATTAGAGTTTAAAACATTACTAAAAATGTATGTGCTGTTTATGAGACAGCCATCAATAAGTTTTGACATAAGCAAGTACATTGTTTTTAGAAAAAAAAGTGTACATTATAAATTGGAGCCCGAATGTAAAAAACCTATGAAATATCCAAAAAATAATTAGACCACCTCTTTGGCATCCTTAAAAACCCTAGAATACCGTATTTCATAAAAATATTTCGCACCGTTTGGAAATTTCCGTAAAAAAAATTTTTTTGTCGCTCTGTATCTCGAAAACAAGAGGAGATAGACATATAGTTCATAAGACAATAAATTCTTATTTTTTGTCGTATTATCACCCCCTGTATTTACGGGAGGTCTTTCTGAAACACCCTGTATAGGTATACAGATTTTTACCTGTTTCCAAAATTGCACTAGATCATTCCTTTTTTTTCACATCGGATTAGGTAATGTAAATTACACTTTTTACATATTTATATTGTGTAGGAGTCATACATAAAGACAAATAATACAAATTAAATAATTTCATAAAATTACTGAAAAACGTATCAAACTGGTTTAAATAACCAATCAGTAAAACTTAAAAAAATGATGTGCTATTTATGTAAAAACAAAATACTGTATCTAGTGTTTACTTAATTTCACTTACAAGTCTTTTTAGTGGCTTTTATCCATCACTATTTAAATTTAAAAATGAGTTACCAAATTCGTTTTGAGACTCTCGAAAACCATATAAAACTTATATAACTGCGAAGAATATTTAAGTAAACAAATGGACATATTTTTTCTCCTGTTAAATAAGTTACTAGTTAAAAATAATTAAACTATTAACAAAAACATATATCATTTATTTCCTTGGGGAAAAGCGTTACTGAGGTTATTCATTCCCGTGAAGACATTCTCGCGATGTGCCACAAATGAATCTAAACATGTGGTCTGCCAGACTGATAGCAGAGGTCTTTTCTACACCACACCGGATGATCACGTGATTAATCTGATTGGTCGAGCCAAAACGAATTGGTATAAATTCACATTTTTTCGCATATTATATCCATCAAATATAGTAAAAACACAAAATATTAGGAGTAGTTGTATAATAATAAAAATCATTGATTATATAGTAAAGAAATGTGATACACTTGTATTTTTGGAACAGATTTTCAAACAGAATCGTGTTTGTTATCGAATATTTATCCCCATCTTCATCCTTAAACGACAATTCAAGTCTGAACTCAAACGTTTCGTTGGGTGTCGATCAAATATTACAATTTTCTTTTCGTTCAGCATTACAGTCATCTCCAAGTGACGTTAAACGTTGTCGTCGAAGCGCCTCGCGTTACAATGTGTAAATATGATCGACACAACCTCCCGATTACCTATTCAAGAGGCGTGGAGAGCATGGATTTGTGTATAAGTAATATAATACGCATACAATAGAGAGAAAAATGTTTCTGGCATTATCTGTGTGGTACAATAAAGAGCGGTAACAATTATATATTCATTAGATGAAGCCCTGGCTGCGGCTAGTACCTGCATGTGTAATTCTTGGTTGGCTTACACGTTACATAATAATTCGCCCCGTTCTGGGTCAGCGTACCTTTGGACGCTTTTCAAATAGTCGGGCTTGTTTGAAGATCCCGAAAGGGATTCGTTCATTCATTAATTTCAAGTTTATTAGAAGTTATACAGTCCTTACTCGTAACGTCCTTAGGTCGTTTTTGTCCGAAAAGCGTCAACGGGCTACTGGTTTCCGGTTACAGGGTGTTTAAAGGACCCCGCACAAACCTTATGGAAAATGGCTTTCGGTCAAAATGGCTGAAATTGAAATATGATATAGCTCTCACCTTCCTGAGCAAAAGTTGTCATGGGCCCAAAGCGATCCTATGTGTAGGTTTAAAGATATAGAGCTTTGAAGCTAACGATTTCATAGCACGGTGCTGAATATAAGTGCAGGATAGGTGTATGTATATCTCCCTTTCTCCGTATATACAGGGTGAGTCAGTTTTTTGTAGACAAACTTTAACAGGAGATAGAACACATGTTTTTAAAAAGAAAAGTTCCTATAAACATATGTCGTAGAAGGCTTCGTTTCCGAGATACGGGGTGTTGAATATAATTTTTTTTTCTCGAATATTCATTATAACTTATAAACGAATGCTTAGATTTTTTTCATGTTTGGGAGATAATGCCTATTAATTAAGGGGCATAAAACAAGCGATAAGAATGTTCAAAAACTTGCACAGTGGCGGAGTGGAGGGGGTGCTCAACCCCTTTCTTAAACAGAACTTCTACGCCAATGACTATTTTTTAAAAAAACTGTTATTTTCATTATCTACATACAGTTTAACAAAAATAATGTCCCTTCTTCTGTTTCGAAATTCCTGTGCGTTTCCGAGTTATTTTGATTTTTAGTGTTTGTTGTGGTACTAAATTAAGTAATTTATTTATTATCAATTATCGGCTAAATATTTAATTCTTTCAACGAAACCTACCTAAATATGGTTTGTTAAGGATTCTAAAAAGCCGAAATCTCTTATTCTTTATCTCTTTCCAATGTAGTCAAAATAAATATTTGTTATATCAAGCCATACTCAAATACAAGACTTTTATAAGTTGAAATCTGTTTAGTACACTAATTTTAACAATCCTTATTTATTATGTGCTGCGTAAATACTAATGTACTGCAACTAAATTAAAAAAAAAAACATTGAATGAACATTGATGTTAATGTTTATGGAGAAATTTTTTGAATTTATAACAATATTTAATTAACAACTTCTTAAAACTTTTTGGCAACTGCACAATAATGTATTGTATGTATGTAATGTAACAGATTTCAACTTATAAAAGTCTTGTATTTGAGTATAGCTTGATATAACAAATATTTATTTTGACTACATTGGAAAGAGATAAAGAATAAGAGATTTCGGCTTTTTAAAATCCTTAACAAACCATATTTAGGTAGGTTTCGTTGAAAGAATTAAATATTTAGCCGATAATTGATAATAAATAAATTACTTAATTTAGTACCACAACAAACACTAAAAATCAAAATAACTCGGAAACGCACAGGAATTTCGAGACAGAAGAATGGACATTATTTTTGTTAAACTATATGTAGATAATGAAAATAACAGTTTTTTTTTTAAATAGTCATTGGCGTAGAAGTTCTGTTTAAGAAAGGGGTTGAGCACCCCCTCCACTCCGCCACTGTGCAAGTTTTTGAACATTTTTATCGCTTGTTTTATGCCCCTTAATTAATAGGCATTATCTCAACATGAAAACAATCTAAGCATTCGTTTATAAGTTATAATGAATATTCGAGAAAAAAAATTATATTCAACACCCCATATCTCGGAAACGAAGTCTTCCACGACATATGATTATAGGAACTTTTCTTTTTAAAAACATGTATTCTATCTCATGTTAAAGTTTGTCTACAAAAAACTGACTCACCCTGTATATACGGAGAAAGGGAGATATACATACACCTGTCCTGCACTTATATTCAGCACCGTGCTATGAAATCGTTAGCTTCAAAGCTCTATATCTTTAAACCTACACATAGGATCGCTTTGGGCCTATGACAACTTTTGCTCAAGATGGTATATCAATTTCAGCCATTTTTACCGAAAGCCATTTTCCATAAGGTTTGTGCGGGGTCCTTTAAAAAAGTATGGCAATTACATATTTAAATATCTCCGAAAATATTTAATGTAGATAAAGACCTATACAGAAAACATACAGGGTGTTTTTTAAGTCAAAAATCTAGGGGCGTAAAATAAGGTTTTTTTGTTATACAAGGTGTTTGGAGAAGTTGGTACAAAATTTAAGGGGGTGAGAGTGAGCCAAAAATAGTAAAAAAAGTTCCTATAAACATTGGTCTTCCGGAGCACCGTTACGGAAATATGGCCCTCCAAAGGAGTCTTATCATTTTGATATTTTTTCAAATGACTTTCTTGAATGAAAATTGTAGGTAATAATTCATAAGGGTCTTTAACTACCATAAGTTTCATCGAAATCGGTTATAAATAAGGATAGTTTTAACTACTCTTAACAGAAATGTTTCGATTTTTTTTATTCCTTTGAATTATCAAGCAAATAATATTATTTTTTAAAGAATTAGACTTTTTTGAAGAAAAAATGTCTACTTTTTTTTCGAATTCTGCTTAGTATAGTCAAAAATAATTATTTTTTAAATAATGTATGGCTCAGAACAGTAACTTTTTTAACATTTTCACATATTAGTCATCTTTTATAGTGACAGTTTCATTGTAATGATACTAATGATTGTCACTTTCACATGTTATGGTTTAAATTCTTATGTTTATTTTCTTAGTTGTGATCTTTGTGCTCAACTGCGCATTTCAATCGATTTCTTTACAACCATGAACCATCAAGCTTTTACTAACCGTGAATATACCGATTTGCATTTTATTTATGGTTTCTGTAATGGAAATAGTCTGGCGGGTTAAAAATAGTATCGGCATACCTTCTTAACTTTATTCTGCTCATTGGTGGAAAATTGGGATATGTCTCGTTAAAATCTGTAAGTATTCTGCTTAGAATCCTATTGCAACGTCTGTGAATAAATAATAATAAATAACTGGTGACAGTTTAGTTGTTTGTTTTGAAGTTTTGCAAAAAATTCCACAGCAATCCTCGCAAGAAATTACATGATTTTAGGTGATTGCACAAAGAATAGTAGATAACTTAAAAACTATAGATAGACATAGGAAATCTTGATACCTTTCGAAAGAGAATAAAATTGTGTATCAAATATAGAAAAATATACAGGGTGTTCAATTTAAAAAAACCGACTTATGAAGATTTGAAGTTAACTAATCTCGGCATTAAATTTCTAACACCCTGTATGTGATTAAGTAACTTTGAAAGTATGGATGGGAAGCTTAGGGGCCTAGCTATCCCCTTTTAATATTGTTGCTATATCTTTCTTACTATAAAATACACATGGTTTGAAGCTAGTCACTGTTTCTCTCCATTTTTAAAAAAAATAAATATCTCGAAAACGATTACTTTTAGGAATAAGGAAACTTCATAAACGTCCACCTAAAATAACACGTAGAATCCAAAATTGCAATAATATATAGGGTGTTCCATTTAAAATAAGCAAGTTGATAGCGACTTCCAGTATAACCGGAAGTGGTACGTGGACGCCATTATTTTAGTTGAGAAGAGCATGCCCGAAAACCCGGTATCCCAAATTTTCAAAATTCAAATCGAAGTAGTCTGAAATAATTCTAATGGGCCATCACCGTGAGACACCCTGTATGTTTAAGTAATTTATGTAACTGTGTAAAAATGCACTAATCGGTTTAGAATACAAAAAATTATAATTAAACAAAAAGTGAAGATAATACAATGGCGCATATGATGATCTATTTTATTTGTAATATTATACAGGGAGATGTTTTTTTTTTGGCAAATAATGATCGATGATACCGCCACTGGTAATTTCTAAAGCTAGTAATTTTTATACCTACTGTCATATCAAATAAGCACACCGAATTTAGTTAAATTATCCCAAGCGGTTTAGAAATTAAAAATTAAAACCTGATTTTTTTTTAATTTTTGACCCGCTGTAGCTGGACAATGGCTGTCCTAAGACACCACATTTATATAACAAAAAAAATCTTAAGAAACACACCTTATATCATAAATATCATAAAAAATAAGTATAAATATCATAAAATATAAATCATATAATAAATATCCCAAAAATCACGAAACGAAAACGCCAAATGTCTGTCAACTGTTTATCGATTTATCGATTTAATGATTTTAATTCGGTGTCTGACCAACGTCACAAGTGTAATAAACTTAAAACAGTAAAATTTCATAATTTGAAGAGATTTAACGCGACAAGGAATTGTGGCTTATTCCTTCGACTGTGACGCCATTGCAAATTTACGGTAAACTGACTTTACTTACCCCCCATTATAAGGAAATGGGAAAGCAAAAGTTTTCAGTGCACCACCAGTTACGCATCGAAGTGATCGAACTCGCCGATTGTAAAAACGCTATTCCGCGAAAATGGTGTGAAAACTGCTAATGAGGATGTTAATTAATACTTGCGGTATATCACTGTGCGGGCAAGCGAGTTCCTTCTTTCTCCAGGGGGCAATGAAACTGAGTTCTCAAAAGAATGTTCTCATTTAAATGGGAATTTTTGAAGCGTAAACAAACAGGCATGGGAACCGAGATAGTATTATTAATAATAATAGGTTCTCCTTATCTTTCCTCCTCGTCTCTATCGTCGACAATAGTGAGATAGGCTTCTCGGTATCCTAGGAATTGTTTGAGGAAGGGTTTTTAATAAGTGGTTGTGTGTTTGTTATGGGTGAAATGATAGGCTTTTTAATGAGTAGTTATAGTGGTAGTTCCTCGACTTGCATATTTCATTGTTATTATTATTTCTTACAAAGAAAATAAGCACCTAGCGGAAGATGTGCAAATAAAATTGGCAAACATTGCATAATGATTGTTTAGAAAAGAGAATCGACCATTTTTCCCTTAAGAGGGCTCTATAGCAAATAGGCAACCAGCAATACATCTTTATTGATTTTATTACACAGTTTGTCTAAATATGAATTAATGCACAAATAACAGACTTTCCTCCATTCTAACGCAGATTTTCTATAAAATGGAGTTACTTTGAAGCTCAAATTACTTTTTGGTATAAAGAAATTTGTAATTTACGATGTTCAAAAGCGGCAAATTACAAATTTCTTAATACCAAAAAGTAATTTTAATTTCAAACCAAGTCCATTTTATAGAAAATCTGCGTTAAAATGGGGAAAAGTCTGCATTAATTCAGGATTTAGACAAACTGTGTAATAAAATCAATAAAAATATATTGCTGGTTGCCTATTTGCTATAGAGCCCTCTTAGGACGAGGATTCTGCGGGTTGGGGTCTAGTGTGTATTTTTGCATTTATTCTGAACAAAATTTAAAATGTTAATCATAGATTCCTATGTTTTTATATCGGCACCATTGATTTACAAAAGAAGATGTAGTAAGATTAGTTAGTAGTGCTACATATACCTACTAATTATACAAGCACACAAAAAAATGCATATACTTACTTTTTAACAGAGTATGATATTCCCTGTATTTTGACTCGATGAAGACAATGGAGCCATCAGAAATGCTTTTTCCTTGACTTTAAAGCGTGAATCTTTAACTATTTTTAAGATAAAAGTTCACATGAGCATTGGTTCGCAACCGCTTGGTTTTCAAGATATGGAGCGTCCAATAAAAAAATGTTATTAATTTATTTGTAGAAGTAGTTTAGTCTTAGTCTTGTAAATGATCTAAGTTTGTCACATCGCAATACAATCAATAAAAGACACATTTTTTCATTTTTTTTTTCAAAAACTCTTAATAATTCAACGTCAACAAAACGGCTGCTTTCAGTGATAGATAAATACTAAGAGCATCTTTTATACGTAAAATTGAATCGAGAATAGTCAAAAATGGCATAAAGTTATGGTTATTTAAATCCAGGTACAACACTATATGTGGCGCCTCCTAACATTAAACAAAAAACTAAGTAAATATTTGAGTTTCTCATCATCAATACTGCCAGTTTCGTCAAATTGCCTTGTTATTGGACAAAAATATAATCAAAATACCGACAAAATACCAAACCAACATTTTTTTTGGGTGCTCTATATCAAGAACAAAGCCGATATGCTACGATACGTTCATATGGACTTTTTATCTTAAAATTAGTCAAAGATTCATCCTTTAAAGTTTGTACAAGTACTTAAAAAATAATTTAAAATTAATGTGAAATCTCGATTTTTTGTTAAAATAGTTAATATTTTGAAATGAAAATACCTACACAGACATGTTAAATGGGTTAAAGTTTTTTTTTGTTCTTGCGCGTTTTTCTCTAAAATGCATCCTTGAGAAGTTATAGGCATTCTAATAATGCTCAAAATTGGCTAAAAATGGCTGTTACTCCAAAGAGAGGCATTTTAGAGAAAAATTATAGGAATAAAAAGTTTTTATTTTTACCCTATTAACACGTCTATGTACTTTAATTTCAAAATCTTAACTATTTTAACAAAAAATCGAGGTTTCCACTGATTTTGAGTTAATTTTTGAGGTTAGGTATATCAAAAAAAAAAAAAAATATGTGCCTGTATAGTATAGTAAACAACCTAAATATCACAAATTACGTTTTATGTTTTTTTCCTTAGCCGAAATACGGAACATAAAGCTAATTTTTTTTTAATTAATTAATAAATACAAATGCATACAGAAAATTACTACCCATTTCAGACCACTTTTAGAAACTTTCATAATTTCCCAAGATACGATTTTTTTAACACTTTAACAAGTATTAATTTATTTAATTATGATGAAAATGTAAATACATCAACCTTCTTACAACAGTTTTTGTTAAAATTCGAGAAATTCAGTGTAAGAAGAAATTTCATAGGTCAATTCCCCTTATTTAAAAAGTTCAACATTTTAAATAGAAAAAATAAACGAACTTGAATTGAATAATGAAATAATATTTATCATTGACTGTCACAGTCTCTTAAAAGTAAAACTTATGACATTGAAAATGTACAGTGTAGTAGATAAGATAAATTTATTAATTGGTACCACATAAACCTACAACTTAAACTTGTATAATTTTTGCAAACGAACGAGCAAATCCTACGGAAATTACGTCACTGCTTCACAAAGACGATGGACCAAAAACTTCATATGTACATAGGCACCATCTTTTAGACAGATGTCAAACTTTAATATTCAATAGTGTGGTAATAAACCTCGCTAGAAATGTGATGAAAATGGCAGACATCACAATTACAATGTCATAAATTATTTCGCGCATAGTTTTTAATCTTATCGAACCATTTTCAAAATTTATTTCTGGTTATGTAACTTAGGTAATGACATCTGGTAATCACAATATTTGTCACCAAATTGGCTTTAGGAAAAATAAATCGCGCTTTAACTTTGTCACAACGTCGTTGATACGCCCTGTATAATTAACAAAATAGTTGCAATAGATTTATATAAAAAGGATGGCTCTTATTACTATATTGGACTTTAGTAGTTTTGCCGCATAAATTTAAAAGACTTAAATAATGATAAATTGGAAATTATTACCCATATTTTTTTCCAGTCAAAAAAGCAAACGAAAACATCTTTTACCATACCATTATCTCCCGAATCAAGTTATAATCGGCGACGTTGTCCTTTAAATTGAACAGTTACCATCACTTGCGTAACCTTTCTCTTTTATCGCCGTAAAAATTACATGTTACACAAAATACAACCGCTTTGTTCACCTGCCGACTCGGTTGATGTTTTGTCGGCGAAAGACTTTCACTGGTCTTTCTCTCGAACTCGGAAATTATATTCCGCTTTTCGTAGCTTCGAGCGACACGCGAAAATCATCGGCGATTTCAGAAAAAATGATAGCATCAATTACACGAAGAAGAAAGTGGTCGTATCCAACAAAAATATCAATTAATACGTGAAAATGAAATACCTACAAAAATTACGTTGCGTTATTGTTTCTTAAGTATACCACACACGTCGCTGTAAGCGTCTGTGTGCATGAAGCTCCTTAGTACTGCTACATGTTAATTAAGCGAAATACCATAACATGAGTCACGTCACTATAAACCAGCGAAATGGCTCTTGCAATCGTTCTTTTTCCAATTTCTTCACTTGGGGGTCATAGCTGAAGGTATAAATGCCTTGTCTGGCCTAGCTGGACCCTAGTCTAGACATCTGGCAAAAATTTCAATGAAAGACTTTCCGTTAGTCGTTATCAGGTAAATTTCAGATAAGCTCGATCTATTCCAAGGTACTTCGAAGTTGAGTCATCGGGATGGTAGGATTACGAGGGGTGGCAGGTGCTTGGGCCATGTGCTGACGGTTATTTTTAAGGAGAAAACAGGTGCGGAATTATTGAGTCGAATTTATATTCGGGTCTGCAGACGATTTTGCATCTGAACAACGATGTCGTGTAGACAAATTTGATAAATTATTATAGCGTATATATTGCAAAAAAATACATAAAACAGACAAATTTACCAAATAGGTACGATACGAAAAAAATTCATCGTTTACTTTTTGTCTGGCAATCGAAACAATGAAAATTTTTGTTATGAAAATGATAAAAATAAATTGCCGCACGGTTTCCAATGTTCGGAGTCGAGTTTCTCTGTGGAAAATTATGTGAAAATTTTTAACATTTTTCAGTGATCACTATTTGTCTGGTATCTCGGGCACTTAAAATTAATACCGATATTTCTTGTCACAAAAAATTTGACATACAAATTGAGAAATGGAAGAATTGTGTCGGACAAAAGAAAATTCGTAAAAAATATATTAAAGTATAAATGATTTACTTTTGTCTGGTATTTTGAATTTCAATTAGAAATACGCGTATAAACACAATATACAAATGCCGGACAAGTTGAGATGTTCGAAAATGTATAAATGGAATGCAGAGTTACAAAAAATTAATGAAAACTTGGTTTTCTATTTTTTTTAATTTAAACGATTTACTTTTGTCTGGCATTTTACATTACTATTGAGAATACATATTTATTCTTCAGGTTAAAACGTCAGACAAGTTAGGTTGTTCGAAAATTAAAAAAAAATTAAATTAAATTAAATAGTTGTAAAAAAATTAACGAAAACTTCAGTCTTTTTTTTTGTCTGGCAATTAGTTTTTTAATAAAAAATACACTTACAAACTCAAATTAAAATTGCTAGACAAGTTGGCCTGTTCGAAAATATATAAATAAATAAAGTTGTAAAAAATACAATATCTCTTTTTTTTCGACTTTTTCCCTTTATATTATAAGCTGTAATTACTCGAGAAACATACTCAAGATACTATTTCCAATGTAAAATTTCCTACTGAATCTGATGCTGTCAACGAATGTGACTTACCTAGCCAAGAAAAGCTGGAAAATAGGAGAAACCTACGTAAATTTAAAAAATTCTAATTTTAAATCATATTCGAATTAAGAAATAAAATTGCAGGAAAATATTATTCAAAACATGAATTTTAAATGAATAAAAGTGCATATAACTATTCATAAATAGTTATTTAAATACACACAACGAATTAAATTTACAGCAGACGTAAAAAACAGAAAAGTATCCACGCGACACCAACTACTACAAGGTTGCGTAAATAACTGAGCAGTTCCAAACGCGAGTCAGCTGTGAAGGCCACCGACCCCAACGCCGGCTCTGTTAGACTCTGCATGTCCAATAAGTCTACTGATGAGTGATGATTCAGTTGGTTTTTAAATATTAAAAAAAAAACATTGTCATCGTATTAATAGTGTCAAAAAACAGGTCATTTTCAAGCTGTTATATCTTCGTAAAGAGTCAGAATCGATTTGAGTTATTAATTTTGACGAAGATACACCGCCAAAAATTTGGTCTCTATTTAGCATACTCTGAGGAAACAGAGAGAGACTCATTGTAAATGAAGTAGACCTGACTCATTCTCATTCTTTTTTTTTTGTTTGTTTTTGAAGTTGGATATTGAACACTGTACTAACTAACACTGTACCCTGTGGTATACCATATTTAATACTTTTTGTTTCTGACTAAGATGTATTTTGTTGTTGACTGAATATGTACTTTAAACTATAACTGATCTGAGTTAAATTTTTCTTTTTTATATGCTGTGTTGAATGGATGCATCAGTTTCTTTATTAATTTCCAGATCTTTAACCAAAAACAACAACCTCCAATAATTTCGACAAACTTTTGATAACCCAAGTTATTAATGAGCATTATGGAAAATTTCCGTTTTCAACAACATAAACACATTACCCAATAATTTCAACAGAATGCTTAATACCACCTAACATTCCTCCAAAAGTATTAACTGTACACTAGTCCGAACTTAATCTTTAGAAATAGTAAAATTATACGTTATTTATAATCGAGGAGTCTTAATCTCAGATGTCCCAGGTTGTCCCCAGCAAGGCCTACGTGATATCAGGCACGACCTCGATCCAGGTCAAAACTGTGTGACATATTTTTGACGTTTTTACGCCCCATCTATCATCATTAATCGGGATAGTACAACAGATTACAGATTGTTGCCAGCTCTTCTACGTATAGCATACGTGCCCGCTCATAAAAAACGGTTTTGTTCTCTTTGTATATGGAGTTGGAAAGCTCGGGTTTTCGTATTAGTTTAAAATACGGAAATTATTACCAGAAGTCTTTGCTTAGACACACCCAAATTCCTGATCTTTGCTTTAAAATGTTAATAAGTATGCATAAAACTTATCTTAAAATGGTGTGATAGGTTTATCTTATTTAATAGTAAGGAAGATGACTTAAAACAATTTACAGTATAAGTAAGGTAATACGTTAGAATATTTAGAAACATTTCATAATGATAAAAATTATTAATTATCGAGCACCTTCATCGGAATATTGCCCACACTGAATATAAACGTTAAGGCATATAAAAATACCCAGTATGGCAACTGTAACAGTCAATTTGTTTGATACATTTGTTTTTCAATGTAAACACTGGAAGAAATTTCAACCCATCAAATCTTGACAGGATCTCAGGTGTGTCCTTTAATTTATGTACTTTTTTTAGAACATCATTAACTCAATATGCATAATGAAAATTAGCAGGGTGCATTTAATAACGTCGCATTTGTTTATATTTAAAAACAATAGTCGGGGAAGAAATTTAGGTTACAAATTTTGAAAATCATTAATGGATGATACAGATTACATCCAAGTCATTAGCGTATAAGATAAAATGGGAATTTGAGAAACAAAGTGGATAATATCATTGATAAGTAAATTAAAGTGTAGAAGGCTCAAGTAAGACCCTTGTGGTATACCTGATGTAATTTTAATATAATTTGAAGCAGAATTATTTACTTTATCACATTGTGATACATTAGCAAAGTAGAATGATGAATATACTAAGAGCCGGATAGGAAAATTTTCCTAATCATTTTGGGCACCGTAAGAGTCTATGACTTAATTACTACAACCTAAAAGAAAACATTTTAGCTCTATGCCGTCAATTCTCCGTGGCACATGGGTTGTCATCAAACTTTTCAATTTTGGGCCGGGTAAATTAATTAACTAGAAATTGACGGCATTTCGACCCAAGACAGATATTGGAAAAATAAGACATAAAAACCTTATGCCGTACAAAAATAATGGTTCTGGAAAGAATAAAAAATTTTCATTTTCCAAATATTTTCACTAATGTAAGAATTATAGATTACTGTACGGCGTACCTGATTTTAGATATTTATTTGAAAGTTATATTTTACTATGCCGTATGAATGGACTGGCTCTAAGAGCCTTTAACCCTGACGCAAATTTTCTCTTTTCAACCCCTATTCCAAAAAATTATTGAGAAATGTACGACACCGATTTCAGAGTTTTACTTATGCTCTAAAATAATGAAAAATATAAGTGCCGTACAAAATATTTGACTAAAGAAAAATTATTACATAATTGTGAGTGCTCCGAAGTTAACGCCATTTTTCTTTGGGTAAAAATCATTATTTCCGGAACGGTATAAATTTCGGAAGCAAGTTATTCCACTTTATAGTCTTCATACAAAAGTGCCGTACAAAATAATTGGCACCAGAAAAAAACAATTGGCCGTGAATAAAAAAATTGTTTATCATTTTTGCAATTTGGAAAATCCATTTGACAGCTACTATAGTATTATATATTTTCAATTTTATTACTGTTTTAAGTTATTCAAGGGTAAATATTTACGAGATTGTGGATGCCGTCTATTTTTAATTTCAGGGTTTTCAGTAATTAGTAAGATTTTCCATGGCATTTTCACTACATTATGAAATTATATATTCCTGAACGGCATTTACCCCATAACATTAACACCATCAAATGATAATAAAAATTTTTATCGCCGTGAATTTTTGATGGAACATTCATCGAATGCTATAAAAAATATTTGAATAATTTAAAATCTCAATTTTACTATACTCAATAATTAACAATTCCTGTACAGCATTCATTGCAGATTATGAAGGGAGTATTGATGAAAAATTATATTGCCGTTATATTTGCATGGAATATGCAGATAATATATGCATAAATTGTATAAACAATAAAATGAAAAGAGATAGTGTTTCGTAAATTCCAATAAAAATGCAAAACTAAATTATGTTAATCAATATATGTTTTAGAATTTATCTTTTTCTATGCAATAAATTTATAATAATTACTAAAAAATTAAATTGATATTTGAAAGAAGTATTAATAACGCCTATAACATTTTCCTTTTTTACAAAAAAAAATTGCATTTATATGCAAACGTTTTTTTTGGAACTTTGGAGCCTATTTTTCCGTTTAGTGTCACGATATTTATACGGCAAAATTATTTTAATACTTAATTTTTAATGAATTTGAGAAGGCACAAATGCCGTACCTACAGGAACTTTTCACTAAAATATCCACCCCTTGAGCGGAAAATTCATTTCCCTACTGTGACCTCATGCGCCATAAAAAATGTACGGCATAATGACTTGAGATATAGCGCTTTCTAAATTTTTTAATTTTAGAGTGCCTCTAATAATTTTCCTTATTCTACGTAAAAGGTAAGGGCTGAGCAAGGGTTAAAAGCCTTTAGAGCCATTGCATTCATACGGCATAGTAAAATATAACTTTCAAATAAATATCTTTATTTAAAATCAGGCGCGCCGTACAGTTTTCTATAATTTTTACATTAGTGAAAACATTTGGAAAATTAAAATTTTTTATTCTTTCCAGCATCGTCATTTTTGTACGGCATAAGGTTTTTATGTTTTATTTTTCTAATATCTCGGGTCGAAATGCCGTCAATTTCTATTGTAATTAATTTACCCGGCCCAAAATTGGAAAGTTTGATTTTCCGCTGACAACCCATGTACTACGGAGAATTGACGACGTAGGGCTCAAATGTTTTCTTTTAGGTTGTAGTATTTAAATCAGACTCTTAACGGTGCCTAAAATGATTAGGAAAATTTTCCTATCCGGCTCCAAGTCTAGAATTTTATCTAAAGCTTTAAAAAGTTATCTTCGTTCATATTTTTTGGTATAAACAAAACGTATGGCACAAGATTAGTCATATAGCCTTGGAAATAAATCTATGTTGTTTTTCTATTATGGCATTTTTCAAGTTAAAACAGCTATAATCGCTTCCAATAAAATACCTGGTATTGAGGGCAAACGATTGGACTTTTATGAATTGGGGCAATTAATTCAAATACATGAATTACTTCTTCAGAATTTGACTGACTAAACATTTGACTAGATTTGATCAAAATTTCCAGTAATCCATCTGGCTTAGATCCTACATTAACTTCCAATTTATTTAATTGTTTCCAAGATTGAGGGATACTTACATAATCAATTGTTAGACATATGTGCCGCTCGTCGGAGATCCTGAACCCATACTTGAAATTTCGTCCGCATCCTGTACATACTCTACCGAGTTGTATTTTTCTGGTGTGTCCCAAAGAGAAAGTCCATTTCGGGCAAACAAAAATCCAATTTCTCCTGATTGGCATCCGCGATTGTTCCGAATAATAAATAAAACAAATTCTCGTGCCATTGTCTCTTCGGAATTTTAATGTTCCTCGTTGGCGTTATATATATAGCTAATTTATAGGTTATGATAATTATCAGCGGCGACATGGCGATTTCGATTGTTTTCTTTGTGCCCGACACATGTAAAGGAGTACGAATTGTGAATGCTAACAGTATTTTCGTGTCTAACTGTCCGGCATTGAATTTCAACGATTTATTTTCGGTTCCTGGACGGCATCCATAATTACGCGGCACTGCAACCGTCGGTATTAGACAAGAGAAATAGAAAAGCATGAGTAGCACGCGGAATAAAAAAAAGGTTAATGCTCAAGTTTTCTCGTCAATGCTCAAACCCCCACCAAACTTTGTTATATGAAGTTTGTAGCAAAATTACCATCACATCTGAAACTTCAGTTATTGACACTAGAACATCCTGAAACATATACAGGCCATTCATTCCGAAGAACATCGGCAACGTTACTGGTTAATACAGGGGTTGATGTATTAGCAATCAAGAGACATGGCGGGTGGAAATTAACTGAAAAAAATAGGTCAATAGGATTAAAATCTGTACTGCACAATTGATCCATTGTCACATGTCCGTTCAGCATATCCAAATT
The DNA here is from genome assembly GCF_000390285.2 of Anoplophora glabripennis. Lineage (NCBI taxonomy): Eukaryota > Metazoa > Arthropoda > Insecta > Coleoptera > Cerambycidae > Anoplophora > Anoplophora glabripennis. The sequence continues at coordinate 244,205 of NW_019416279.1, forward strand.
GCAAAATTTCGAACATTTATTGCATTATTTAGATTTTATGATTACAGCACTAGTAAAACCTGGCTACCCGTTGAATAAATTCCCGATTTTATGCAGATGGCACCACTGGCGCCTGGGTGGGCCAAAGCCAAACCGGTACGATTGGCAAATATAATATTTTGGGCTATTTATAGAACCCGAAAACCCGGTTCGCTCCCGCACGTGTTACCCACTTTTTTTTAAAATAAAAATTTACGATACAGTGAGCTGGTCCTCCGAGATGGATAACGAATGAGCCATCGGACCACTAAAATCCTCAGAGAAGAGTAATCTCATACAACAGCATTATCAGAAGGTTTCAGCGGAAATTCACATAGAATTTTTCGTATTCGTAATGATTATTGTACACAAAAAATGTAAATGGATTGAACATACATGATACATTGTGTAGCTCTACATGTTTAAGTCTATATTTTCTTTTTGCGGCGTATTCTTAATTTGTCGTCGTACTTTTACATTTTAAAATGTATTGTTCCCAATTCTTTATGTATTTTTACTATACATTTGATGTAAATATACGAATAAAAGAGTGAATTTACACAACCTGTGTGTGGTGTTATCGCGCGTGTGTGGAGAATTGTGTTAGTTGTTCAGTAGGCATGTTTATATTCATTTGTGGCAATATTAAAGTTATTGAACAGTTTGAGAAACATTACTATTTAAGATCTATTTTACTTTTACTATATTTTGCTTTCAGTTTAATGTTCTCAAGAAGTGGCCATTGCCCTCTGGATGGTTCAAAGATTCCCCCATATTTATTTACTTTACTGACTTCAAGTTTTTTTTTTTCGAGGTCTAAATCCTAATTATCTAAACAATTTCTAGGATATCGTTGAAGGGATAAAATGAAAACTTAGTCGATACCTTCGCTATTTACGTCTATGGGAAATTTCACTTACAAACACGAGCTTTCAAGAAAAGCACTTCAGCCAACATGCACTTTAGTTGATGGGCAATTTCTGTGTACCCTCATAAAAACAGTCGATTCAATCAAAACATGTTTGTCGAGATATTTTTGTTATTAAGTTTAGAGGAAGAGCAGTCATCAAAGTCTTAGTTGGTTTTCCTATGACGTCCTAGCTCTTGCGTAGATTGCTTTGCAATCGAATTTCTGAAGAAACCAGGTCGATGCCTAATAAATATTTTTATCATTTGAGAGATGTTGTAAACTAATGAAGCTGCTAATGTAAACTGCCAATGGAAAAGATCAAAGTTGATGCAACTTTTATGGAGTCCGATAATAAATAATATTATGTAGGTGCTATTTTAAGCGAAAAAATATAATTTACGATAAACCAGAAGTTGTTTCTAGCACACGTTTACATCAGAGTCAAATCAGTGAATTAAAACGTAGTAAATTTTCCTGTTCTTTATTTTTAGATAATTTATATGAAGAAGATGGGAAGGATCAAAAACGACATGATTGTAAATTTTATGTTGTCAAAATCATTAATTGTAAGATTCTGTTGTTTTTTGGAACCAAATCAGTTTGATAATATTTATAGTTTGGCATACTTTTGTAGGTATTTTCTAGAAATAGTATTTTAAATAACCAATTTATTTCTAAAAGCTTTGTTTATTGTACGATATATTGACCTATTAATTGAAGAATTAGAACATGGTCTAGTTTCTTGTCTAATTTTAGGCCATTAAATGATACAATTATGCTTGATTTATAGATGTCTAATTTTATTCTGTTTCCTAATGTCAAACTTAAATTATGAATTTGTTTATGTGACATATATTGACAAATTTCAAGATTTTCTGGGGAATTTTATCAGCTACATTGAATTTCAAGGAATGTTTTCTTTTCTTTTTCGTTTTCTCACACCAGATTATATCTGTCTATCCATGTTTTATTGTTCCTTTCATTTTATTATAAATATCGAAAATAATAGTCATTGTAAAAGTAAATATCAGACATAATTCAAATATCAACAAGCTGTAACTAACATGACCACCTTGATGCATATCTACCAGCGTCACAGCAACTTTTTATAGCAGTGTCTTTGTCTGGTCTTGGGTTATATATTCGAAAAGCACGTATGTCCATTGTTGGAAGGAACCTTTCACCTTTTTTTTTAATATTAGACGCAAAACATAATTTCTTAAGCCAAGAGCACCTTTGTATATAAACAGATATAGTCTTAATGCTCGTATACTTGCTTGGAATATATGCCCAGGATGAAGCCAAGCAAAATTCAGAAATTTTTAAACTCACAAGTACAAGACATACTACAACATATGCTTAAAATGTCCACCACCATTTTCGATGCACACACGACACCTTCGAATCAATGTTCGCGCACTCTCAAGAAAAGGAAATAGTCGTATACAAAAAACACTCCGACACTGTCGAATCCATATACCTACCAATTGAATTACGTATTGGTGGTTGCTGGACATCTTAGTACCTCGTGTTAATAAACCGCCGCGCCGTTGTCACATTGCTCGATATGAATTTTATCGAATTTCAAATTTATTACAACGCTAATTACACAGCCACACACAAAAAAAAAGTTTTTATGCGACTTATATTTTTCATAGTAATTTGGCCTCCTGAACACGAATCTGGGGTCAGAATTGGCTCATCATGTCACAATTTTTTCCTAACCTCAAAAAACTTGTGAAAAATAGTGAAAATTGATGAAAATTTACTGGGAAAATTTGGAAAAAAATTTATTTCCACATCAAATAGTACATTTTTATGTAAAAGACTCTGCTGAATTCAAATCCACTGTCAGAATTGAGCTAGAACGTGTGGTTTTTTTTCTAACCTCAAAAAACCGAGCAGGAATCGCTATTTTCAAATTCTGAGCGGATTTTGACCAGATTTTGTATAAAGGGGTTTTTTGGGTCGCTGATTACGAATATGAATTCACATTGTAAAAATTCAAGATGGCTGATCCAATATGGCGGGTGTACTTTTTTGAAATCCACCGATTTCAGTAAAATTTGGCATCATAAGGATTGCTGGTTGATCTCACCTTCATTAATCACACATCTGGAGCCAGATTTTCATAAATCAAGGTAAAAGATTCCACTCCGTCTAAAAATGTGACTTCGCTTAAAAAAATGACTTAAGGACTCTACACATGTAATGATGTGTAGTGTGATGTGCTTGTTTCCATGGGACAAGACAAAAAAGTTTCTACTTTATTCTTTCATTTATTTAGTCGTGCATGGGCTTATGGTTTTCCAATCAGATTTTTTTAACTACTATGCAGTTTTCCTATGGCATTTAGATGCTTTTATTTCTTAATAATTTTAAAGTTCAAGGAAAAGGACACATTACTGCCACACAGCACATCACTGCATCTGCTTATGCCTTCAATCTAAAAATGTGACTTTGCCGAAAAAATGCCGCCTACTCGGCCTAAAATTATGACTCTGCCTACAAATTTTACCTTGATTTATGAAAATCTGGCTCCAGATGTGTGATTAATGAAGGTGAGATCAACCAGCAATCCTTATGATGCCAAATTTTACTGAAATCGGTGGATTTCAAAAAAGTACACCCGCCATATTGGATCAGTAATCTTCAATTTTTACAATGTGAATTCATATTCGTAATCAGCGACCCAAAAAACCCCTTTATACAAAATCTGGTCAAAATCTGCTCAAAATTTGAAAATGGCGATTCCTGCTCGGTTTTTTGAGGTTAGAAAAAAAAACACACGTTCTAGCTCCATTCTGACAGTGGATTTGAATTCAGCAGAGTCTTTTACATAAAATGTACTATTTGATGTGGAAATAAATTTTTTTCCAAATTTTCCCAGTAAATTTTCATCAGTTTTCACTATTTTTCACAAGTTTTTTGAGGTTAGGAAAAAATTGTGACGTGATGGGCCAATTCTGACCCCAGATTCGTGTTCAGGAGGCCAAATTACTACGAAAAATATATGTCGCATAAAAAGTATACTCAACTTTTTTATTTGTGTGTGGCTGTGTTATTTTTTACAATTAAGCATAAAGAAGTTCAAAAAAGTGATAAAAGATTGTATTTTATGTTATTCTACAGCGTGTCCCACTAGTGCGGGAAAGTCCAATATCTATGTTAAAATGAGGAATATATGGATTTTTCTTTTTATTGCGTTGTTATTAAAAATATATTCAACTATACAGGTGTTCCACTTTTCCTGGATAGACACCAACTTTGGTTTTTTAAATGGACACACATTTTTTATATTTTTTCGGATTCTACATCAAAAATAAAGGGTACTTTGTGTAGAATAGTTCTATTGAAATATTCACAGTTTTGAGATATCTCGCTTGAAAGGTTTTTCTAGTCGATATTGGTTGCTTACATTTTCTGATACTAACAGGTTATAATAATAGCTACTAAGCCCATTTTTTTATCAGATGTTTAGTAAGGATGACTCTTCCAAATCATGCCCCAAAAACTGGCCTGCGTTGTACAGGGTGGCCATAATATCATGTCAAAATTGCCAATTGAAAAATTGAAAAATCTCGATTTTTTTATATGCAACGCCCTGTATATTTTCATACCATGAGATGCAGAATTAAATTCTCTACAACCTTGCTATACCTGCTCCTATACCAAAATCCATTAGTTTTTCATGAAATCTCATTTCTATAAAAAATGCGAAGTTTAGAAATAGCTTATACATATGTAAAATAACGTAGTAGGCTCCTGTCAAAGGATAATCTGGAAAATTTTCGATTCACATAAGGTTTAATAGAAAAGCGACAGTAATAATTGTGAAATGAATTCCTCTAAAGAAGAATTAGTAAATAAATAATAGAAGAATTAGTAAAACTCATGGTAACTGTTTATTGGCAAGTCGTATTTACCAAGCTAATAATCCAGATTTACAAAGGTATCCTGGTACAAAGTGTTTTGTAAAACTGAAGGAGAGGTTTGAAAGAACGGCAAATACTGAGCTTTATCTGAGCCCTTTTCTATGCAAACATGTTTTAGCTTAATGAAATAAATTTTAAAATACATAGTAGGTACTCGTATGTATTTATTTATTTATTTATTTATTTATTTATTTATTTATGTATTTATTAGTTTTGCATATTCTTTCATTTTTATTTATTTCATTGGTCGTTGCCGTTCGTGAGAATCCAATGAAAACGGACATCAAATAAAATGCATATCTTCATTGTTTTTATGAATGTAAAGTCAATATCGCCATGTAGATTGTGTTTTTAAAACTCATTCCTGTTTTGTTTAGCGTTACAGGTTGTGTGACAGGTAGAGACCTTGGACCACTTGTTTAATTAACATTTAATAATATTTACGTGCTACCAAATTCGGATTTAATTATCCGAAATACCTGGTCAAAACTAAAACCAATTAAGTGGCACAAAAATAAAAGTCCCAGCTCTAGCTCACACACTACCCAAAGGCCACCGAAAACATAACCTCGGAGTAACTTCTAATCAGTCCGTTCGAATTCAAATCAACCTGCTTGAAAAAACAAATTCCACGCGATTGTAATTTATGAGTAATCGAAGCCTGGCGCTGTTATCCCTCTCGAATTTAGTGGTCGGGTGTGGTATACTCCATTCACGGATGAGAACCAATTAAAGTGACTTTAACTGCTTTTGTTTGTTTCTAATTAAATTTTGTATTATTTCGGTTTAGGGAATAATTGAAATATGGTAAAAGATTAATACAAACGAATTGAATGAATGGTAAGGTCATATTTAGCCTATCCTTTCAATAAGATTAGGGCTCAGGGACGCCGCCCCCTAGCAATAGTAAACAAATTTAATTTAAAATTTAGTAAAATGTTACCTAGATAATTAAATAGATTAGCCATATGAAACACATTAAAAAGGAAATGTTAAAGAAATGTTAAATCTGTAATATGCAGTCAATTCAACTCGACTTGCAAAATTCATTTGAAAAACACTGAATAAGTGGGCTCCTCGTAGCGCGCTCCTAAATCTGTAAAAGTGTTTACAGAGGTGGTCAAGGTTACCATCACGCAGCCGTAAAAGGTGGAGTGGAAATAGCGCAGATTTACTATGCAATTTGGGCGTCCAGTTAAGTACAGTAGGATTATTCTTAAGAGTAAATAATAAAACACCTGTTTATATCTAACTGTAATCTATTGAGAGACTATTTACACTATTTAAGGAATTTTGCAGTTCCAAAAGAGTTATTTGACAATTTATTTTTTTGTAGATCTCGGTATAATCGGCATATAAAAGACAGTAACTACGCCATTTATAAATATATTGAAAAGCAATTGTCCCAGCACGAATCCTTGAGCCACACCTGATGGGGGTATAAACTTATCTGATTGCTGCTTACTATTCAACGTGCTGATAACGATTACTTGAATAAGACCTTAAAAACTCATATCACATTCTTAGAAAATCCAATTTTGCCCAAGTTACAACTTTTTCCAGTGCTTTGTATTTAACAAGTACCAACAAATAAGAAGTTTGGCACCGTATCTTTGGTTATTTTTTCAAGCTAATTTATTTATTGTAATTTGTGTTATTCAGAATCAGGATACAAAAAACAATGCTTTTAACATGTCTCTATATACGACTGAACTACAGTTAACTTTTATTATAAAGGTTGTCGCAATAGTAACGTATTATTTGAATTGTACGGATGAGATATCGAAGATTGTAAAAATTCATTACAAGTACGAAGAGTGTGTAGCTGCGACTGTGCGTAAAATACTTGGAATTTTCGATAGTACGAAAGCCTCAAATGAAACAACTGTTAAAATATTAGCTGCCAAACATAAACAAATGCGCCAATTTTTTTTTTGCTTTTCATATGAGATGGTCAGTGTATTTTCTAAAAAAATTCTACTCTATTTGTTACGATAGAAAACTTGATGCTTCTCTCTTACCATATTTTATTCATAAAAAGAATTCTTCTGAAGCACAAAGTAAGCCTCAATCGTGAATGTATTATACCATCCAGATTTTGCATAAACCACCGGCATTTCTAACCGAATTAACATAATATCCAACGCCTTGCCGGGTCGCAAATGTAATTTGGCATCTGCGGCCAGAATCAAACGAAAAAAAACATCGACGGTCGTATTTTACTGCTCAATTGTTGTCGCCAAAAACCAAATGGGCCGTAAATCAGGGTGATGTAACGACCCGTGCTTTTTATCTGATATTTTTATAGCGCGAACGTATCAGATATAAAAAATTTTATAGTTGATCCGCCAAGCAGGCCGGGAGAACAGGATATTTACCTTGCGATTTGATTGGTGTTTGGGTTCTTCGGCCCAAATCGTACGAAGGTTATTGATTTTCATTGCCATGGGGGTCTATAGAGGAAGATCGTGGACAAGTATTGGTTTGTAATGGTAAAATATTGTCAAAATTAACAATAACCTTCGCGAAATAAAGATAAAATCCTCTGTTATCTTTGCAGCTGTGCCTTGTTGAGAGAGACAAGAGTATAGAAATATTGTATGTATATTTCTTTTTGCACAAAACAACAATTGGAAATCAAAAATGTTAAATATTTCATGCGAATCCTTTAAAAAATAAAGTAATTATTATCAATTTCATGCATAGACCAGGGCAGGTCTGTCGAAATACCCCACTTTTTGGATGTAACAGGAGACAAGCTAATTTTTGCTGGAATACCTTCAGTTCAACTCACATAATAAAAGTGTAGATCCCTAGATCTGGGCGAGGTCTGGAACTTATCCAAAATTGCAAAAATGTTTAAAAAATTTTAAAAAATACCTATTTTATCCGAGTTTGTTACTTATATCTTGGAATCTATGCATTTTTGAAGAATATTCAAGAGGAAAAAAGTTTTAGCATTGAATTTTGCACAATATACTGTAAGTTAAAAATGTTTAAATTTACTACCGATGTTGCAAAATAGCAATCATTATTATTGATGAAAAAAAGGCAAAATAATCAATTTTTGGATCATTTTTTAAAAATATTTTAATTGCTCCGTAGGCATTATAATTTTGGTAAAAAAAACTAGAGTATAATAAAACATCAAATTTCATTGCAAAATAATTTTTTGAAAATTATTATTATTATTATTATTATTATTATTATTATTATTATTATTATTATTATTTATACCGTTAATTTTATTA
>NW_019416279.1:252374-444846 GCF_000390285.2 Anoplophora glabripennis
CAATAAACGGAATTTAACCTTTTTTTTAAAGAAGCATCTTTCCGAGTACTTTAAAATTATAATATTTGGAAAAAAACTAAATTGCAAATTGATAAATGTAATCTAATTGTTTAAAAATAAAAAAAGAGTGTTAACTTTAAAAATTTACTGTGGCTGTCCTAATCAACCGATTTCAATTTTTCAAAAACCATTTGAAAGGTTGGGCCGTCTTTTCTATGTGAAAAAATCTAGATACTTTATTTTAGGCTGTGCAACATTTTGAGTATTCGAAAACTTTTTTAAAAAAAATTATTTTGTGAAAACTATCGAACCGATTTTAATGAAATTTGGTGTGTTGTTTTGTTATACACTAAAGTTTTTTTTACCAAAATTAGAAGTCCCTCGGAGCAATTAAAATATTTTTAAAAAATTATCCAAAAAACTTGATTATTTTGCCTTTTTTTCATCAATTATTGCTATTTTGCAACATCGGTAATAAATTATAAACATTTTTAACTTACAGTACATTGTGCAAAATTCAATTCTAAAACTTTTTTCCTCTTCAATATTCTTCCAAAATGCATAGGTTCCAAGATGTAAATAAAAAACTCAGATAGGCATTTTTTTAAATCCTCCTCGCTCAGATCTGGGGATCTACACTTTTATTATGCGAGTTGTAGTGAAGGTAATCCAGAAAAAAATTGCTCGCCCCCTCTCACATCTAGCATAAGAATCACCACAAACATAAGCTGTTAAGTTATGATATCAGTAAAAAATTTACTCCAGTTTTTTTAATTTGCTGCCACAACCATTTCTTGTTTTTCTTGTCTACGCTCGAAAGATAATTCTTTCTTCGTGTTTTGTGCACGTATGTTATCAGTCGTCATTCGTAATAGTTCTACTTCATGACCCAATGAAGATAAGTTTGTTTGAATTCAATATTTGTAGACGAAAACGAGACTTTTGTAACATGGTAAACGCATATTTATCCGACAGTCGTCGTTGTAAACCTCGAAGCTATTAGTAGTGATTTCATTAAGTCTTCAGTGCTCATATCAGTGCAGCTACGAAGTTACAAAGTGCAGTGAATTTTTGTCAGAGAAACATGCCGCCGTGTGCCAAACACGGACACTTGTTTTCATGCTTAGTAAGTTTCTTTTTGTCGATTTGTGAATAATTTTTGGGTTATTTCTTGTTTGGTGTAGGTATAGTCTTTTTTAAGTGTATTTCGTACCCATATAACTTTTCAAACATGTATGAAATAAAAGTTGTTTTAAAATTAGAAACGTTATAATCAATAAGACAAATACGGACTTTCGATATTTAATTTATTATCTGCCGTCAAAGAAAAGCCGTCAAATACATACGATTGTCAATTTATTAGAAGATAAAGTCTAGACATTGTGATAATAATTTTGAAGTTAAAAAGCTACTCTTGTCTGTTAAATAGTTCTTTAAATTTAATATTGTAGTCAAATAATTCTTATTCTGAATAAAAAATTTGAACGTTGGATGTTTTAAAATGCTCAAAAAATCGTGTAGGTAATTAATTTTTCGAAAGGTTGTCAAGTTTTTGCCACTTTCTACGCACTGTTTCTTTAGAAATTGAAATTTATAGACAAATTATATCTAATAATGCTTATTACAGTCCAATACATACACATTTAAACAGTCCCGAGTGTAAAAACAACGAAGCGTGTACAAAACGTGGAGACTTTTACAAGAACCATATAACAAAAAAACAAAATACTGTTCCTCTGACATAGAAAGCCAATGAATAACGTCAAATTACATCGCATGTAAACAAATTGGTCTTCAGCAGCGAATACACTTTCATTGCGGCTTTTTTACAAAGCCACATGTGTCGGGTACTTTGAATGATGCTGACTATTACAGGGATTTTTTTACCTTTTACGCAATTACGCTGCGAGGCATGGGCGTAACGTAACATTTTACGCTAAGGGGGCAATAGTACACGAAATATGCGGGTATATTGATCATCGTTCTAATTCTAACAGGTCATACACATTGGTGTATGATTATACCGAAATATTTAGGACAATTACAGTTACTACAGTTCACATCCACAGGCGAAATTCTATGTGTATGTCAGTGGCGCAACATCAAATTTGCAGCCTTATATAAGTACATATAGCAAAATTCAAGTTGAGTCTCTGCTACAACCTGCCGATGAATTGAATTGATTTTTTTAGCGCTGTATAAATGTTTCATTTTGCTACAGGCAAAAAATACGAAAAATTTCAAGTTTTTTACTTTATATTTAAAAGTGCATCTAAAACAAAATGGTGGTTTCATCACTCTAGACAAGTCTTTTGATTTAAAGACTAGAAAATAATAGAATAAGAGCTGTTTTTTTCACTTTCTAATAAATTTATTTGCAGTTTAAGTTTATATCTGCCTCATAAAAACTATATACTTACATAAGTAACAGACAGACATACGCTTGATCAATAAATTAATTCGTTTGGAGGCAGAGATATCGAAAGTCCCTGTTTTAGATAGAAAGTTACCTTTTTCGGGATTGCCGCTTGTTTTTTTTTGCGAAATTCCTTGATTTACCAAAACCATAGCATCTCCCTAGGAACTAATCCAAAATTAGTCGGAAATTTTATTTATTGCGCCAAAAAAACATAATACTGACAATATTGTAAGTTGATGAAACAAAAAGTTTCAAAATTATTGAGAAATTTCAAAATATTCAAATTATAATCCTGAATAATAATATGCCGCCCCCTCCCGCACAAGTCTCCGACTTCTGACCTAATTCTTGAGATGAGATGAAGGGTTGAGATGGCAGTTCCGCCACTGGTCTACGCCATGCTATTGTTTCAGAAAACTGTCAACTATATTGCGAAAAGTAGGAACAGCAAGCCATGACTGACACGTTTCGGCAACGCAGCTTACTTGTCGGGCTGCATTGCGTAAAAATCCGACACATGGTAATCGAATCATTATTGTAATGTTATTCCGCGGACGCACGCCCATGCGCTCGAGCGTTGAATGGAAAGGGGCGCGGCCCCACGACCAGAGAAAGCGACCCCTTGGGCCCAGACAGCCCCCAAGGCCTAGTTCAGTGCCTTCTTCGATCGCCGGTTGCGGTCACGACACGGCGTATGTAAATCCCGTGTTTACTTTCCATGTATTCGCGCTTTTTTTTTCAGCCGTTTCCGAGCGCCGGGCGCGGATTTCACCACAGCCTCGAAATAGTGACGAGGGACGTGCCTTACATGCGATATGGAGGAAGAAGAATGTTTTTTTTATTAACGCGTAGCACCTGAGGAGCATCCATTTGAATGCTGTTAGTGTTAACAGTGATTTTGTGCAGAGTTTGCAACGCAAAATATGTTTTGTATACCTCCAAGTACTCCTTTGCTCCTGATAAAAAAATTACAGGAAACTGCTATTGAAATTGTCGAACCCAGTTAATGAAATTAGTTTTATGTTTGCAACATAGATATCAAATTATAGTAACAGGACTACAATGTAAAATATATTTAAATACCTCTTCACACTCGTGTGCTCCTAATACATAAAATAAAGATTAACAGGAACATTAACAGGAAAACTGGATCTGATTGATAATAGAAATTAATGAATAGGGGATTACCGAAATTAATTTTGTTCTTACAATATGTCTATTAAATAATTACGGAAATGAAAATATTAGAAAAATACCTCCTCGAATTTCTGCTATGTTAAAATGAACTTAAGAACAAATAATTAAAGGAAATGTATTGACATGACATTGAAATGAAAATTGGCAAAAGCCAATATTTCGTATTCATGGCCTCCTGATATATAAGCACAAAAATTACAATTTGTTTACAACAAATACCTCCTTCAGAGTTTTCTTAATGAAAAACAAATGCAGTAAACATATTTTCTCTTCGAAAATCAAGAGTTCATATTCGTAGCTTTCTGCTATACATACTTCTGAGTGCGGAGCACAGAAGTCGAGGAGGTATTGCTTGTTACATATCTCAGAAAAACTTGTAGAAACATCATCCTTATTTTTTTTATTGCCAATTTCAAGAGTAAAGATGTTTTAGCTTTTCTGACTTATAGACAGCATTGAATATATGAATATGAAATTTGGTTTACATACACCTCTTCGCGTATATGTTATTTTACTACGTTCATGTAAGCGTATTTCTGATGTTAATTATTGTTATGTTCTCGACATGTTGTTGGCATTGGTACCTCAGATATCTATGCATCTGGTACAAGATTACATCTCGAACAAACTTTAAAAAAACATGTCCTATTTTTTTTATTGTTAAATTCGACAGTTAATGACTTTTTCTATGATAAGCAGCACTGATATGGACGATATGTATAAATTTTGATTTTCATATACCTCTTCAGATTTCTGTTCTTCTAATACAAATATAAACATCGTACGTAAAATTAATTAGTATTATGACCGAAGTTACCTTTTGTAGCACCTAGTACAAGAGTACAAGTTGCATATACATATAAAAACGTGCATATAGAAAATTACGATGCTATACGAAATTTAACTTTATTTCTATTGTACGGGAATGATTAAATCCAAACATTAATATACAAATAGAATAATATTCAAAAGCAAAGTAATTTTTATATCATGGTAGTAATTTCCTTATTTAAACTCATATTAATTTTATAAATATTTGCGTTTTCTCATGATTTAAAACATATTTATGTTCCGTCTTATACCAGCACCAATCACTTTCCATAACAAAAGCGGGGAAAGAAAACGGGTAAATTCTCACGAATGTCAACATTGACGTGAAAGCGCATCGAGTATATTTTCCAAACACAAACATTTTGACCATTTACCATAATTTTCCACGCTATTTTCATTACCAATTAACAGTGAAAGGTTACGGTGGCCACGGATACCAACTGGTTCTTTCTTTCACTTTCCATTTCTGAATCTGTCATCTTTGGTTAGCTAATCTCCGCTTATGCAACTACGATTTACATTCGCGTTTTTTTTTTCATGTTATATAAATCTTTCGTCCGATAACATTTCGACCTTGTAGTTTTTTGCATATTTACAATAACTTTCTTATACTATACGATCGAGCGAGGTTGTATTTATTGATGGAAATATCAATATTGTTGTTATATCTACAAGAAGGCTACTGTTTATACTACTACTACTACTACAGTTTATTTTTTCAGTGCTGCTTTAAATGCATTAATAACGGCGAGATGGTCGGTAAAACTTTCTCAGGTATAATTTAGGTTAGTTGAAAAAACGCCAAGGTGTTCATTTAAGAATAAAAAGAACTAAAACGAATACACTTTTGAATAATAATTTATAGTCGTTAATTAAACGCTAATTATTTTTTAGAATTATGTATAAAAGAGTTCAAAAAAGTGAAAAACATTGTATTTTGGCATTACATGCACGCAGTTATATCAGTCTTCCTTAATTAATGGAACTTTTATACATCAAGTTGGAGATGTTAATAATTTTTTTCTCGGAGGTCCCTTTGTTTATTTTAATACCTATATTTAATTAAGGCAGCCAAACTTCTAATAATCTGTATACCATATTAACTAGAGACAGGAATTATTTATTAGTTGTTGCTATTTGATAATCGTACCTGAAAAGTAATAAGTGGCTTCGAAACAGAGCCTTGCGGCACGTCGATTTTTTGTATGGATTTTTAAGTAAACTTTCATTTTTGTTGCAGGCGGAACGACTTGCTGACTATGGCCGACGTTTCGGCGGTTCCCAGCCTATGCTTAATGGTAGACGAAGAGATCTGGATCGAATCCAGGACCTTTTCCCCCACGACTACCTAGGACTGCACATAGCAGAACCAAATTCCATCAACCACATGGTAAGTAGTATATAACAATCCTTTAAAAAATAACAATAGAAACCTTTTGATGCCAATAGTTTAAATAGGGGGTAAATAATTAGAAGACAGTGGCGGTTCCTGTACAGGGCCATTTGGCGTTTTGACCTTACGTATAAATATACAATAACAAAGTAGAAGTAAATTTACTACTACGAAATGGCAATTATTAATACTTTTAAAAATATGAATATTTTTACTGTAAAAAAGTGTACATTTACCTACTCATACAGGGTGTCACCAATGGATTGAGTCATATCAGATAAAAGTTGTAGGATATCAAAAACCAAGGTGAACAGCATGACCTTGGATCTCACCTTAACCGTAAGTTTCAAGGTCAACCCAAGGTTAATGAGAAAATATTAAACGGAACATCTTTTTCTATGCCAACAATAGATAGAGTGCCAAGTTTGACGTCCGAATATTAAATCGGAATTTTTTTTGGGTATCTGTCTTTGCAGGTAATTTGAAGATCGAACTCATTTTTTTCTGAAAAACAACAATATTAAATTATGGAGAGAAATATTCCAAACAGCATTTTGAATTTGACCTTCAAATGATCTGTTTGACCTTGAAACGGTCAAGGACGTTCTTTAAAGGTTATTTGACCCCAGGTCCGTTTAACGCTGTATCGATTAAAAATAGAATATTCAGTTCTATATTAATTTGACCTTGCAATTTGAGGTCAAGGTCAAATCTAAGGGTACCATCGAATTTGTCATTCAGTCATTGAAACATTTTCCTCAGAAATTGCAACTTGTCGAGATATTCAGGGAAAAATGGGTTTGACTTCCAAATAACCTATCAAGTATCAAGTCAAGTTCAATAACCTATAGTATGTTACAAGATATTCAGTATTAAGTAAATCTTTTTTTCAGTACATAAACATCAACGTTATGTAAAACAGAAAACTCAAACTAGTTAAAACAGACATTTTTTAACAATATTTTTAGCAATAACGTTCTGAAACTGTGAAAAAATATTGTGGTCTTCCTATTTCTAGATACACCCTGTACTGGAAGGAGTTTTTTTTTAATAATTAATATTTTTTTAAACTAGGTAATGTTTTCGTAAATAATATTCATTTATAGCACATTCTTAAGAAATGATAGCTTCCGTAAACTTCATTATTACACCGACACTATGAGAATAGTGCTACATCATCGAACCTTTGCGTTGGTCAACATTCCTACGAGCGGTGCAAAAAACTGTCGCCGTGAATCGTTGATTACGAAATACACCTTCGATTTGGCTGACAGAAAAGAGCGAATTTATTTTTTTAGAACGTCGAACTCGAGGGGGGATTGTCGCGAACAGCATTTTGAAAGTAAACGGCAAAAGAACGGGTTCTTGCTTGATTCGGAAGAAACCGAAAGTGATCTCGGGTGGAAGATTTTCCACCACCGGTTGTTACAAAAATGTCAGTTGTTGAAAATTGTACAAAATTTGTTGTTTTTGATGAGTTAATATGTAAACATTTCTGGGCTATCCTGTATATTGCACTTTTTCATTTTCATATAAATGGCAATTGTTAAAATTTCTGTCATTTATACAGGGGATTCACAACTTATCCAAAAAAATTTGTCAATATCTTAAAAAAAAATTTGTAAAATCCTTATACATTCCGAGAAAAAAATTATTGGATTTGTAGTATTTACAATCCTTACATCACTGGACTACTGTAATCTCTAGCGTCATTCGCATTTGCGCTGTACGCAAATCCGATTTAATTTAACATTTCTGCGATAGTGTTTACATTAGTTTTTCAAGTGACAAAAATGGCTTACGAATAAAATAGGTGTTATAAAATGGTATTTATTTCTTTCCTTGAGAAAGAGATTGTTTTCCGCAATGCCGGTCGCCGACTGCAAGCTTTGCCTTTGGTTAGGTTTTACAGTGGACCAGTTTCCAGTGTCGTGTAGAAGTGTATTTTTAAATCATTTTCGAACTGCCTTTTTGATTTTTTTATACAAAATTCTATTTGTAAGAGCCCCTTGTCCATTAAAAAAAATTGTTTTTTTGAATAAATTCACCCTGTCTTTAGTTACCTGCGGCCTCAAATACTCAAAATCCGGTACTGCTTCTGAAATATTACTACTGGGTTGCTACGTAACAACCAAATTGCTGCTATCCGGTCTATAATTACTTATCATTTAATAGTAATTTCATTTTAACAATAACATAATTTAAAACGTATTAAGATCGCACTGGTTCAGTTGTTCGGCGGTATCGAAGATGAACACCTGGTTCTCGAAACATGAGTAGTGTAACCAGAAACAATCTCTTCCACCGATGTATAATATGGAGTATCATCGTCGAAGTAAGTTGTTTAATCGAATGAATTTATATTTTATTTTATAGTTTTAGACCTTCTTTGTTCGTATTTTGTTTTTGATTTTCCGCAGCTGTTCCCGACACTTATTGCCGTACGAAAAATAGCGCGAATTGCACGGGCTTCGTGCACCATAACTTCCCATTGGGCGAGTGCGAAGCACTTTCCCCGTTACGCGAATCTGAAATGCAGATAGTAGACACTTAACGGCCGTTTCCTCCAGCGAATCCGACGTTTAACGGCCGTCTAATGCGCGCTAGATGCACGCGAGAAAATTTAATTATATACATAAATAGACGCGATGCAGCTATACAAGTTGCAAGAGATGTCAAATAGGTGTAGTCGAATTATAACTTGTTACACTGAGAAAACTACTTCGTTTGGAGGTAATGAAATTTTTGCCGAAAATCCCGAAACGCGTTTTATTATTCATACTGTTCGTGTTTGTCTATCAATAAAATATTATAAACAAAAGTTACATAATTGCTTGCATAGAATACCATAAATTTTATGGTACATAAAATATAATGTTTATCACTTTTTTGAACTTATCTATGCTTAATTCTAAAAAATAATTAGCGTTGTAATAAATTTAAAATTCGATAAAATTCATATCGAGCAATGTGACAACGGCGCGGCGTGTAACACGAGGTAATAAGCTGTCCAGCAATACGCAATTCAGTTTGTGTTGGTATCTGGAATTGGAACGTGTTGGAGTGTTTCTTGCGTACCACTATTTCCTTTTCTTGAGGTGTTTTCCAACGAGTGTGCGAAAATTGGATTCGAAGGTGTCGTGAGTGCATCGAAAATGGTGGTGGACATTTTGAGCATAAGTTGTAGTTTGTTTTGTACTTGTGCGTTTAAAAATTACTGAATTTTGCTTTTTGGTAAGTCCCTAAATTATTTTTAATACGTATGATTATTTGAACGACGTGAATTTTTGGGTACTTTAATTACATATTTTTCCAATTCATGATTTGATTAAAAGTTAAGTTCCTGTTTTAAGATATTCGTTATTACTAAAATTCGAGCTAAAATTTAAGCACAACACTATCTTCGTACTACAAAATCGATATATTTTATTTTATTTATTTTTTTTTAATAACTGGAAAACAATTGTATTGAAATTTACTAACTGTTTCACAATAATAGTTGTTTAAATTTTTTCCGTAGGACAAGTCTGCCCCGTGCGCACGTGGTGTGCATCTGCTGTATAGCGCTGTTGTCACGTTGTCATGAAACTCCCCAATATTAATACTCGCTGTATTTTGAAAACTGTTAATCTTACACCCATATAATGTACAATTTTTTTATTCATTTATGATTACTCTATCTTATGCTGAAGTTATGGCAGTCATCTTCTTACACCCTGTATAGAGTGAATATAAGTAACTGTGGAACTAAAAATAAACTCAGTAGTTTATTTTAGAAATATAGAAAAAGTACAAGGATTATAAGGATTATATGGGGATTAAACATCAGCAAAAGTTGAGATCCTACCAAAAAAGGGTCATTAACAAAGCAAATATTTAAATCTCATAAACTGAAGATTTAATTAAAATTGTTCAACATTATGTACAACAGAATTCATACGTACGAGTATGTTAAAAATTACATTGTGATAATAAAACATGCAGCCATACAGTCTAAGAACTTTAATATCAAACATAATCAAGTCTGGTTATGAAATAGGACTTACTGTCTCTTCTAGTACGTAGAAACTTGATATAGGACCTTTCTAACAATAAAGTGTGATTATGTCCCCTAGGTGGATAGTGGCCATCGAGATGATAAGGTAAATATTTTAGATATGATAAAAAGTACCACTAAATCCCAGAAAAAATTGAAGCCCTCGTGATTTTTCCGGACTAAGAAGCAATTTCATTATCTAACTTATTCAAAATTCTACAAATTTTGTTGGTGTTTCATTTAATAGTCAAGTTGGCCTTGGTTTCACCTTGAAAATTAAGGACAGTGTCAAATCCAAGGTCACCCGGATATTGGGTACTTGACATTCTACAACTTTTATATGATTCTTTTTTTGATAAATCTCATTTCTGAAAAGTTACTTTTAGGACATCATGTATAGTATTAGAGGGAGTACTAAACAATGCCACAATATGCAAGTTTTAGGGCTCATTGATAGATGAGGAGTTTATAACAGGAGTTTTGATTAATGTGATAGGAGAAAAAAAATTTTTCAACCATGAGAATTCCAAGATCTTTAATACTATTGTCTCGTTTGAGACTTCTGGGGTTTAAATGTAAATGAACAAATCTTACATTTGTCAACATTAATTGTTATGGTAATTTTCCAAACATCATTCCTCAACTAAGCAATCATTAATACAAGTTTTAAATCATCTACAAATAATAAATTATTGGATTTTAGTGTTGAAGATAGATCATTAATAAGTATCAGAGAGATAAGTGGACCGAGGTGGCATCCTTGAAGTATACCAGAAGTGGCTAAGAAAGTATTAGATTTAAAACAATTGTACGAAACAGTACAGTTTGCTTGCATTCGTGTACGCGTATACCTAGCTATGAAACATTACGATGACCAGTTGTTATGTCCTTATGCAAACCACGAAGATGCCGCTAGGATGGCCCAACATTAAATAAATCAAATTATCGATTCTATTAATCACAAAACCGCGACGTACGTTACGGTATTTCTCCTGTCCGGCTCAACTTAATGCCCTTTAAATCTTATTTACGCATTTCATTTAGATGTAATCTGCCTAATATATCACCTGTCCACCAGAGACATTAAATAGCAGACATAAACATCCCAATTAGCCGACGAAATTATTACTAAAGCAGGCAGGACACGCTATGATCTAAAGCGGTCCATACGCGTCTCAATCTAAAGCGTTCCATGTACGTCGCGATCTGCACGAGACGTTCCATAGGCACTGAGATTAAAGGACTTGTCGTAAAAACCTTCTTTTGTTTCAGAAAACCAAATATGGTAGGAAAAAGTCCCTGGGAGACCTGACGGTGTTGGAAAACAACAATCAAGGACCCTGCGGTAGGATATTTCTCGTGGAAGCCCCTTGTGCCATGGCGCCGCGTCAGTTGCCCCTCAACGCCAAACCCAGACATTTGTTTTTATTTTCTGATCTCTTGCTTGTGGCGAAGCCTCGATCTGGCGGAAACTTCAAGTTAAAAGTAAACGAAAACAAACCCGTTGACTATAGCAATCTAAATTTTTACTGTTGTAGGAAAGTGTAAGAGTTTCCGAATTATGGCTAGCTCCTTGCCCGGAGTCAGACACGGGTTTCTTGATTGGATGGCCTTCTCCTGCTAGGACCTACCTGGTGACCTTCTGTACTCAAGCGGCCAGAGACTCCTGGTGGTGCGAGTTGCAACAGGCTCTTTCGGCGCAGCTTAAACTCGAACCACCCAACACAAATATCAAAGTGGTGTACAGAGATCCTCTAAGTGGCACAGAATGCTCTAAAACCCTTGGAGTTGGACCAAAAATGAGTTCCGGTGACGTAGTTAGGTTAGCGCTCAAAGAGACTAGTGTCGATGACTGGTCTTATACTTTATACGCTAGGGACAGGGACAATGCTTGTCCTTTGATAGGTTGCGAAAGGCCCCATTCCATACAGTTGGCAAGACTGAGACAGTCGCTTTGTGCGGAGGAGGGATTTGACCTGCAACATTGCAATAACAGGAGGACGCCTAGCGATATTGTGTTCGAACTCAAACCTAACATCAAGGTCACCCCGAAAAAGTAAGAAAATTGTTAAGAAATTGTATTGAATTTCTGTTTATTTCGTTTTCTTTTAGAACTCCTTTGAAGATCTTCCGGAAAACCAACTGTCGACTGTTTGGAGTTCCGCTTTCAAGGTTATGCGCGAATTACACATTACCTCCAGTACTTTTAGCTATGTTAAGGGCATTATTTCAAAGGGGACCACACACCCAGGGCATTTTCAGACGTTGCGCATCGGCCAGAGGTCTCAGAGAGCTGCGGGAGAAAATTGACGCGCAAGGTAAGTCATCGCGGCCCCAAAAAGGAACCTTGGGGTGTTTTAATTTTCCCCTGGTCGGAAGTATTCAATTTAAATTTTATTTTAGGTGCAGCAGTCTGTGAAGAGGTGTCAAGCGCCCCAGCATTGTTACTGGCTGGGTTGCTTAAGGATTTTTTACGTAGTTTACCGGAACCCTTGCTTTGTGGTAACACTCAAGAATGGTTGAATGTAGGGAGTAGCGGTCGTTTGGAACTCCTGAGGAGGTTGCTGAACCAGCTTCCTAGGGAGAACCACTTGCTTCTAGCTCACGTCATATGTGTTCTGTATAATATTACCAAAAGGGCCAGATTTAACCTCATGTCGGCAGCCAATCTTGGTACGTCATTATGTGCTTCTAATTACTTAGTTTCATTCTAATATGATTTTTTTTATTTAGGTGTTTGTGTGGGGCCAAGTTTGCTCTGGGAGTCAACCCAGAATGCTCCTTTGAGGACGCTTCCGTCTTTGATAGAGGTGCTGATCACTAACTGCCAGGCGCTTTTCGGCACTCAGGTGGTGTCTTTGTTGGGAGAAGTCGCGAACGACAGTGGGGCTGAAGAATCGGACAGTTTACATTGTAAGCACAGAATTGTTGTAAATAAGTGGTTAAACATTTGTCGGGTTGGTTGCCTTATAATGTCAGTTTAGACTTCTTGACATTTTGAAAGACATTTTGCTCTCTTGATTACTCTTGACTACTGATTTTCCTGCATAGAGATTTCTTAAATGACACTTGTGTTCTTTTAACGTCTTTCCCAGTTTGTTCAATGTCGAAGGTCATTTTGAAAAGGCCATTACTATATTTCTTGAAGTGCTATAAACTTTATTAATATTATTTTTCAATAGTAAAGACTTATATATTAACTTTCATTAACTTACTCTTCAGAAAAAATTGATCACAAAGGAACAATATCAAAATAAAATTTAAACATTTTCTGTCCTAGCTAAAATTATTCTCTCTCGCTGTGACGTCAACTCGTATACATGCGCAATCGAGACATAAATAAAATACACAAAAAACAATTTGACTTCATGATTCATGACAGTTTTGATACTTCATAATTTGAGGTTAATATTACAAACCTAGTAGATCTGTATTATTTATTCTTATATAATGAGTGTGGCAGTGATAACTGATAAGTATATTGTAATTTTTCATACTCTTCATGTTAATTAAAATTTTAATAGGCAAAAATAACACACAAAAACACAACCGATCACCAGCACAACAAATAGTAAATGACAGAAAATGTGACTGTTCCAGCAATGTCAGAATAGCCAACTTAACTTGTTACACCAACTTAAATTTAAAGCGTAATGCGCATGCGACATAGTTGACGTCACAACGCCTTATAGAAAAGGAAGGAAAATGTTCATATTTTAAAGTTGTATATCTCAGTTAATATTAGTAAAAACAAAATTCTGAAAAAGACCTATATTAATTTTGAAACATGCTGAATTCAAATAAATAAAAAAACAATGTGTTAAACGACCCTATTGTTGCTATATTCCAGTAGATAGTGACTAATTTTCAACATGTAGACCCTTGTGAGGGATAGAACTTGCGGAGAATGCAATTCCATGGGCGTATCATTTTAGAGATTTCCAAAAATTGTTAAATATAAAACAATAAACAGATGTTTCAGATTTGGTAAAAATTAGATTATCCTTAAAAATTTACACATGCCTTGATATATCCAACAGGTAAATAGGTACTTTTTTATTTATACTAAAGTATGTATTCAATAATTCTGTCCTCATAGACAAAGATTGTCTACTACCACCTGTGTATGCTTTCATTGACTGGACAAGTTGCCGCTATGAAAAGTCTCTAGGCATTGGAATGTGGATATTCTTCATATGGTTGCTCATAATCATGATGAGATTCAACCTCCTCATGTGGATTGACTTTCTGTAAATTTTGTTTCCTTTTGATGTGGCTAAACATGCCAGTGGATTTGAACCTTCAAAATCTCATTTTCTATATCCTGCATTTATTAGTCTTAAAAGCTAAGATTCATTTAAATATGATATATCTTAGAACTCATCAACTAGACATTCCAATGATATTCTCCAGAATTTATGTATGCTTCACACATGCACTGTGCCCTGTTTCACACAAAACACGCTGCATGAAATCAATGGTTTTATTCTTTTCAGTCTTTGAACAGCAATTAAGGAGCTTCCACTTTTACATAGATGGAGCTTGGTTTCATGCTTGCAGGCAATTCTTTTGATGTTTTGCTTTACAGTTGGTATCTAAAGATCTCTATGAAGATCAGAGTCACAAGCATACCAATGACCTTCACTGTATTTTGTAATAATTTGTACTGATATGTTTGAATGCATTTGATATTAGAATCGTTAGCACAGCACCAAAGCTGAATGACATAGTGCCACATCAGCGTCAAAATCTGACGATAGATCTTGTTAAAAGTTGATAGTTTGGTTTCTAGAATAATCTCAAGGTATCATTCAACGAATATGATAACAAATAGGGGATAAGGTTTTATTGGGTTTTTGTTGGTAAAATTTACTTGAATTCATTAAGTTTAATTTTCCATTGGTTGAATCATTTCATTACTGCATCGCTTACTCTCTGAAATTTCCTAACAGAGCTTTCTTGATCATAATCTACCTTCTGTCTTCCATTGCTGGTAGATCATTGGTGTACAATGAATATGTTGTAGGTCCAAGGACACTACCTTGAGGCATACGCGCTTTTATTTCTTTAAAATCTAAGACTTTATCTTCTTGCTAGATTCTAAACAATAATTTTAGAACGTCAATGTATTGTTCTGGTAACATTTTCCTTAGTTCATATACAGGGTGGCATAAAAGTATGGGAACCCCAAAAAATCTCGCGTTGATATGCATTTTCTGGAAAAAACAAATGTAGGGAAAGTTAGGATTTTTCCCTGGCTATTCAATGCTGACCATGCCATGACCACTGACCACTGACCATGTGGTCATTGTGGGGTCAAGACGATTTTTTTAAACGGGAACCTCCCTTTTTGACCCCGGGAGTGGAAAGAGCGGAAAATTGTACGTTCAGATGTGACTTTAACCATTTCAAAAATTTCAAGATGGCGGACGAAAATTTTCAAAGTTAACCGATTGTCACCAAATTTTATATACGGAGGTTTTCGAGGTCGCTGATCACGAATCCGAGGTCAGATTTTTAAAATTCACTATGGCGGACATTTTTTGGGGTTTCCATACTTTTATGCCACCCTTTATATCAAGCCTTCGTGTCGCATTTGTGAAACTGACAATACTTTTTTTTTCAGCTCTCGGTCTATCCCTAGACTCTGTAGAATTGAGCAAGGACCAGAAGTCCCTGAGCCGCGACTCTGGCCTCACTCTGTCCGAGGACGACCGGGAGAGCCCCGGCCTCAACTACCACACCCCCTCCTTCCACCGCTCCGACTGGGCCAGGCAGGCGGCTAGGATGCGCACCCTCGACAGCACCTGGATCGAGGAAGACGAGGCCTTCTGCGCCTCCAACGAGAGTCTGTGTTCGCCGCCCATCCCTCCGAGGCGGCCGCCCCCGCTCAGGCACCTGCCGCCCGTTCACCTACCCCCCATGTACAGGCCGCCGCCCCCGCCGCCGCCCACGTACGCCACCGCGAGGTTGTTGCTGGTGACGGACGCGGAGAACGAGAGTTACGTTTGAGGTTAGGTGTTAAGTGTCCGCGATTTTTTGAAAACGCCAGGTATTGTGTCTTAAGTATTTTTCCCGTTTAGTTAATTTGTATTTTGTATTTTTCGTTACTCGTGGGATTTATGTATGATTGGACGGGATTTCAATTTTTTTTTTAAAGAAGTGTGAAATTAATATGTATATTGAGAAATGATGAGTTTTTCAGTAACGTAACAAAATATTCAAACAAGTAATGATTTTTTTTTTCAGTTACAAATTATTGTTGAAATCCTTGAATATCGAAGTTTTAAATCCTGTCCATATACAAATAGGAATTGTTTTGTTTTAAAATACACTGAGAAATATAATTTTTACTTTAGCAGTCAAAATTAAAATATTTGTCATGTTATATTATTGGAACTTCCAAAAACAGCAGTGAATTTTTGAGTGAGTGTCAAATTTTCAAGGAAATATTTATTTTTCACAATATTATTCATTTAGATATAAAAAAATGTATTTTAAGGAAATAGATGTTTTATTTTCCTTTACTTTTGTGAAGTGGAAAATCTGAAGATTGTAGCTTTCTGACTGAATTTTTCAAAGTAGTACATCTTTCAGTGTAACCAACATACAGAATTTTAATATTATTTTTTCAGGCTCTGTTCTGTATTTTACTAGTATGGTTAATACCTAATTTTAATATTAAAATTGCTTATCTAACTTGTAAAATTTAAACTTGATCATAATTATGGACTTTTTAATATAATTCCAGATAACAAAAAATTATTTAACATCAAAAGAACTAGTCCAACTATGATTTTGATTTCGCAGAAATTATAAAACTTTAATAAAAGTATCATTATGAATGTAATTTTTCATGATAATAATAAAAAATAATAAAATAATAAAAATAAAAATCAATAAAAATAATAAAAAATAATAAAAATAAATAAAAATAAAATCCTGAAAGACAAATTTTTGACGATAGCATTTTTTGAAAATATATTCTCACTAAAGTGCACTGAGAAATGTAATTTTTCATCATAATAATAAAAAATAATAGAAATAAATAAAAATAAAATCCCAAAAGACAAATTTTTTCCAATAGCATTTTTTGAAAATATACTCATTAAAAATAAATTATTCCTTTAAAGTGCACTGAGATGAGAAAAGTAATTTTTCATCATAATAATAAAAAATAATAAAATAATAAAAATTAAAAATCAATAAAAAAATAAAATAAAAAATGATAGAAATAAATAAAAATAAAATCCTGAGACAAATTTTTGACGATAGCATTTTTTGAAAATATATTCTCACTAAAGTGCACTGAGAAATGTAATTTTTCATCATAATAATAAAAATAAAAAATCAATAAACATAATAAAATAATAAATTAATAAAAATAAATAAAAACAAAATCTTGAATGACAAATTTTTGACAATCCCTTTCGGTACTACCTAGTTAGGATTAAAAAAATTATATCATAAAAATAAACGTCCATTTCTTTTTTTTTTGTTCATGCAGCAGAAAATCCAAAAATGGAAACTGTGATTGAATATAACTTTTTTATTTTATATTACACATGTCTCTTAGTGTAAATGCTTACACTTGAGACACAAAGATCATTTGTCATGACTTTACTAGGGTGGAAAATATTTTTAACCATTCAGTTAATAAATTTCAGAAATAAGTGTTGATTATGATTATGATTACAGTTATTGTAACTTACAGAAGGAGTTAATTAAATAAGTCGATAAATTTTAAGGGGTGATTCTATATAAATGATTTTAAATTAAAAAATAATTTCTGGTATAAACCTGTTTCTCGGTGTAACCAACATTTGAAATAGTATTGTTTATCTGGCAATGTTGCTTCCTTTACTAATATGGAAACTATTTTTATCCATTTTGATAGTAAAATATCCAATATTACAAAGAATTATTACAATTTAAATTTACTCATAACTATGAATAATAGCATGTTTTATTAAATAAAATTTAAACAAAAAATGCAAAATTTCAACTACTATATTTTTTTGGGGATGGGCCATGCATACCCCTGCCCCCCTAACCACGCCCATGAATATACACTTTTTCCTCTAAAATACACTGATGAATGTGTTTTCTTTTTAATCGATGTTGAAGGATTTGTCGTATTTTCTAGCTCATCGCATTCTCAAGAAGAAAATTGTCTTTTATAGTTTTTTTTTAGTTAAAGATGTTTTGTTTAAGAAAAATGATATTTCCGTTAGTATTATTTGAACATCAGTATAACTTCTCGACAAAATATGATTTTTTAGTTCTATATTGTTTTATATTTTGTACAATATTATGTCTCTCAGTGTAGTTAATAATCATTTTAATATTATTTTTTAGGTAGTGCTGTGTATTTTACTGATACGGATAATATTACGCCTTTCAAGGCAAGGGTTGATTTCATTAATAATTTTATATTTTTTCACAGCTGGCAAAATACCCAAATAAAAAAAATCTCAATTTCACTCCAATTATTTAGTTTGTAAAATTATGAACTTTTTAAATTTTTAGTTTTATTAAAAAGTAATAATAAATAAACCCTTGCGTCAAAAGTATCAGTCTTTGATTTTCTGACTAAAAAATATACATATAGTCGTCAAATATATATTTTGTGTACAGCACTACCAGCATGAAATTTATTTTTTTACCAATTTCAAAGGTTTTTACACGTTTGCACGTTACATAATTAAAATACTGTCAGTGGACTGAATCCGTAACACTTTTTGTTGAACTATTGGACATAAAAAATTAACGACGTCAAAAATACTTGTGGAATTCGAAAAGTGAAATATTCAGTCCAGTTATTGTGCCAAATGATTGTCAGATTCCCCGAGAGCCGTGACGTTTGTGTACTTAATGAAAGAGAACGTTGTTTATCGTGCTTTAAGTGCGTTAGTTTGTAGCTATTACAGTAAAGTCTGATTTGTATATATTGTTTCAATTTTTTGTATTGAACGTTTGTATATTTATTTCCTGTTTCCTTGGGAAGCATTTTTGTAAGATTTTGTATATACTCTTTGTATTATAAGATAGTTCCGGTACTGGCCGGAGTACGCGCACAATTATTTGTGCAGAACAAATGTTACTGTTAACAATTTATAAGAAATATTATTTTTTGCCATTATATCTCGTTTAATTGTAAGTTAAAAGATACGAAAAGATTTATATAACTTTTTATGGGATTTTTGTAATATATATTTTCTAGAAAATACAAATGTGTAATCAGTTTGTGCAGTTTTATTCTTGACTTCGATCAGCATTTTCCTTAAATGTGTGCCCACTTTCCCGTTTAATGGCAATTGGTAATGCGTCATAAGACATTTGATAATTAATTCGACAGTTTAGATTTTAATTGAATTGTGATCAAAATATGAAAAAAGGTATTGACAAAATTGTATTTACTCACATCGTCATAAGCTTCTATATAAGTGGGTAAGTATTCATCATCGTAAAAGTTATAAAAAATTTAAAATATATAAAAATAATTTAGGTATAGATGATAATTCTCACACTTGCCGTTAAATGACAGCCTCGATAAAAATGCTTCAAGAAAGCCACTATACAAAATGCAATAAATTAGAGTCACTGAATTGAGAGAGTACTAATGTAATATAATTCTAGATACATAATAAATTGTCTTGAAGTGATTTGTATTAATTTTACTAATATAAACGACAGCAGTTGGGGATACCTGGTATAGAGACCAATGAAGCTACTTTGACGGATTGATGGTTGGTTTATAAAAAAGTATTAGTCCTAACTTAGTCTTAGTCTTAGTATTAACCTTTATACTAATCTTAGTATTAGTCCTAAGAATAGGTACACGTTTATAAAAACAATGTGTGGTCCTAATTTTATTAAGATTAACCAATGAGCGATTCGACTACGCGCATGGCTAGTAATATCACAGCATAATACTTGTTTATTATAATGAGGTAATGTTATTTTATTTGTTTTGTTGGTGAGTGAAAAGAAAAATATAACCTATTACTATGGTAATGGCGTATTGGCGACCACCATAGACAAAGACAGGAGGTCACTATGCTACGAAATGCAATACTTGTGCATGCGCACTTCTCAAATCTTAGTCTTAATCCTAGAAAAATTAAAAGATGCGAACTTTCAAGGTCATGTCTTAAGACCTCTTACGACTAGGGATTTTTATAAACCGATACATTACATTCTGTACATTTAACTTATTAGGACTAAGATTAAGGTTAATACTAAGACTAAGTTAGGACTAATACTTTTTTATAAACCAACCATGAATGCTGAGGCTTCAGTTTAATTAGAAATATATAGTTTACATTTACGATGTAGTAGGTAGTCCGTCAGTCATATAGTTCATTCTCGAATCTCGAATGCTCTACATGTTTATGCATTTTTGTTCTGTTTTCAGAGTAATCGGACAAAAATCACTTTGTAACCGTTAACAACTAGTCAAAAGTTAGGTTAGAAACTGAAGCCACTGAAGCGCAAAAATGTATTTAGCATTTAGCATGAACATAGCGGACGATGGCGGTACTCTCTCAATTTTGTATTACGGACATCTATTAGACAAAACATGATTAACGACTATGGCTTTATAAACATTATGAAGAAAACTATCCATGTGACTTTTAGTAAGCAAAAACAATTGTACTAGCGCCGTCTAGTTCGCTAAGGAGTTACTTCTCTGCTGCCCTCTAGTTTGCAATAGAATAACTATTCTCGAGAACCAGTCCAGTAAATTGTCTATTGTTATCGATTTCTTCAGAAACGTTTTGGGTCTCAAAAAAATTTGAAAAAATTTCCCTAGACCGTAACGACACTGGAGAATCAAAACTAATTAGTTCTCTAGATCCTCAGGTTTTTGAGATTTTATATTTTTTTTATCTGCGAAGGCTCGTAAACAAAAACTAACCATCCGTGTTTACAACGGTACAGAATGTACGCAATGGTGTCCTTAAATCGAAAATTTAAAATTTAACCATAAATTTTCTTGAATTTTCATGGACAATCGATTTCTTCAGAAAAGATTTGGGTCTCGAAAAAATCTGAAAAATTTTCCCTGGACAATAAGCGACCCTGGAAATACAGTTTTTCTCTAGGTCCCAAGGTTTCTGAAATTTAATATTTTTTTGATCAGCGAACGCTCCTAGCCGAGTTAATAAATTATATAACACATTCACTCAAAAAACTACTAGACAAAACTAGACAAAAACTAATCATCCCAGCTCTCAGCGTTTTCAGCGGCACAAAATTTATACAATTGTACTTTGACAAAAACTAATTCGGTGAATTTGGTAATACATTGCTTTTGTTCCAATTTTACATATCCTGTCATCTACCGGTGATAAGCTGAAATAGATCTAGTGACAATTCTCTATAAATAGATAACTGTACAGATGTTTAACAAAGGAGTTAACTGTAACCCTTTTATTTCTAGAATAAATTTATTATGGTCTTAAAATACAGATGGCGCCATAGAATCAGCACTTATTTGCAACGATCCAATGATTGTCGGATTGCCTACTGTTCTCTAAGTGATTTTAAATTAAAAAATTTAAATAAATCTAGATTCTCGGATAGTTCTGGAGATACAGGGTGATGAAATAAAAAAATATTACGTTTTCTAAAGTATATGAGAACATTGATGAATGATTTGTCTAATTAAACGGAAAAATCCAATGAACTCGAATATAAAGATGTAGGTATATCAGTGGAGGAGATACTGGGGGGCTGTTCTAACTAAAAACCCAAGATATTTGATGCCACCGGATACTTTGAAAATTACTTGTTTTAATTTTCATTAATTTTTTTTTAAACTTCAATAGCCCATATTAAAAAAAATGATTTATGGAACCTTTATGGCTTGAAATCCCTCAAAAAAACACCCCTCAGAGTTTGTTTATGTACTTAATTAACATAGTGCGCAGGAGGGTGGAGTGAAAAATTTGTGTTTAAAGTTTTAAGATTCCTGTACCACATCCTGTACTATCAATCGATGATACGTGGTATTAGAAGTATTCATGTAAAATTTCAGCTAAATAAGTCAATATATTAAAGTGACGCATTAGGTTTGAATTTTAGAAAAAAATCAATTTTTGGCTTACAAACAGAACTTTATTTACGATTATATTGCTATCTTTACTACAATATTGATACTTGATTACTAGAGGAACGAATAACTATGAAAAATACGTTTAAAAACACCACAATAAATATGTTTTAATGTCCTAAATCGTAAGTTCCAGCACCATCTTTTTGACGAAAGTACTGAGAATTCGTGTCGAAAAGTGTTATGTCTTACCTGGCTTTTATCCTCATACGAATAAAACCATCTCTTGCTTCTGGTCTGCAAACAGATAATGAAGTCTCTGTTACAAGCTTCACGTACCTCTCTACTGCCGGAGTGTGACAAGGATACTTTTCAATTTCAAGCAAAGTACCTCCTGAGGCAATGTTTAAAATTTCCGAGTCGGAGTATTTCGTTGTTATTGGAGGTTCAGTTATCTTTCTCTTACGTGTGACTCATCAATCTTGTAACATAACCAGCAACACATTTTCTGGGTGTGCGAAGAAGGCATTTCTTTGAATAGATTTTAAGACAATGCTTTTCAGGTCATCTCGCAAATACAAACACCTTTTAACCATGTTAAATACATGTATCGGACTATCGTTATAAGATAATTTTGTCCAGGTTGGAGCATAAACTTTCATGATAAAAGTGGTTAATTCCTTCAAAATTTTTGTCGGTTTAGCTGTTCCAATCATCGAAAATGTGTGAATATTTGTCATAAGTGTAAAAAATATTGCTTAATCTGGACCTGTTCAAAGTATGCGCGGTCAGATTACCTCACACACTCCACTTCCCCGCAAGTTGGCTTCACCGGTTCCCATGCTTTGGAAACTCTAGGTGATCTCTGTTCGGCAGTTATTACGAATAAAAATTCCTAATGTGCAAATATTTGCAAAACTAATTAATGATATTTCACTACAAAGTAATACATTTATGCGCAAGATATGGCTAAGAATAAATTAAAAGTGGTATGTTTATGACAAAAAGTTACGAAATTACTTCAATTTTTCGGGTACAATTTAGAACTAAAAATGTAAGTTTTTTGTAAGAATGAAGCTTTCCTATCGGGTCATCGATTAATGATCCAGGAGATATACAATTTTTTTTTAATTTTTGCTTGTTTCGCTCCACCCTAGGGCACAGCCTCTGCAGGACTTATTGCCGATTTCTTTAAAACCACTCAAGTTTCTGCTATCAGTGACAAAGATCCAATTAATTATTGACAAATTAGTTTATTAGTAAATACAAGTACATATACTATATAAAAAGTTACATAAATACATAGGATTAAGTATATGATAATCACAACAATAATACTGAATAACACTGACACTGAGATGTCATTAGTTTCTTGGAAAAAAGCAAATTCGAGAAATGCAGACATAGCTACGTGCGTTACGACTTGCTACAGTCCTATAACCACAAATAGGAGGTACAAGTTTAAAAGATAATAGTCAGTTGGCGGTTCAAAATATAAATCTCTACTCTAAAACCAAATTAAGTAAAATCGATAATAGAACTGCCACTTAAAAAAAAATTGCTGCTAAATGCAGGATGCGAGGCGTATTCATCACGTTCATTGCTCACATCGACGTTGTATCGGCATAAACATTTATATTGAGGTGTGCTCATTAGTGATGGGATCTATAAGTATAAATATTCGACAGTACATCAAATGAATTTATGCAACAGTGCTGCTGATTTCGCATATCTGTGGGCTGAAAGAATGGTGTATTACTATTAAGAGAAAAGATAGAGCACTGCTGGTGTGGTTTTGCTTTCATAGGAACATTTCGGAAGAGGTTATGAATACTCAAAAATTAACTTGATTTGGAATTGTACCATTTGTCGATTTTGCAATGGCTCCAATTTTAAAATTTAAAAAAGACGTATTTGTCACTGTATAAATACACCTGCATACAGCAAAATGAATCCTCGTACATAAAATCATATTTGTCATTACATGGCTACCTAACTACAGTAAAAAAAATATAAGTTCAAATGTGTACTCCTCAAATTCAAATAAAATAAATAATAATACTTTAAAATACTTAAGGACTCTGTCACAACCAAAACAACCAGTCTTTAAAAACCTATTCGATGCTAGCTTTAGTGGCGAAGGAAGTCAAAGATGAAATCTCGTTGGCCGACGATTCCGTCGGCAAACGGCTAAACTCTACCTCCTCCCCATCCGCACAAATCGGATCGGCGGGCCACTGTTTGTGACTCGGGGCATACAATATCAGCATGGCGCAAATATAAACGTTCCACATGCCGTATACGCCGGTATGCAAGGCCGAGGTTAGCTCCAGGTCCATGTTCTCGTCCCATTTGTTCTGACCTTCGGCGACTTGCGACAAAATGAAAGATATAACCGTTAAAGCAGCGCAAATCACCGTGACCAGCATCAGAAAGTTGAAACGGTAGATAATTCCTTCGTAGTGCAAACGACGGGCTTGGGACATGCTCGGTAAAATAGAACGTTTGATGCTGATGTTCTTGAAAACGCGCCAGATCATGTAGCAGAGGAAGATGAAGTACAAGCTAGCCGATATTCCGGCGAGGATGATGAAGGATAAAGCTAGATTAGTGCCGACGGGAGTCACCCAAATCGAATAGAACGGGTTGACTAACTGCACTCCCCGCTCGCACAAATCGAAAAACAGCAAACACAGACAGCCGATCACAATCGTACTCAAGTGTTTCCAATACATCTTCAGGGTGTTACGTTCGCCGTTATCCTGAATCAACATGTGCTCGCCAGCAAAAACTAACCAAAACGACAGTAGCATAGCATAAAAAATACCTTGACGGATATCGCTGAGTAGAAGCATGTATGGCATGTCGAATAAGAGAGTAAGATATTCCACAGGAAGATTAAGAAAAGCTAACGTACCTCCTAAGCCCATCAGCATGCATTCTAACAGTGCCGGTGTGCGGTTCAACATGTGAACCCTATTCCAAAACCACACCATAATAGCGATGATGATCGGAAAGAAAAACGTCTTCAGAGACACCCAGATTTTCGTAAAACCACCATTCATATGGATAACGTGCACGTAAATGTCATCTATCTTACTCAAACCGGTGTTTTTGCTCGCGGTGTTGTTGTATGGCAAACGCAAGTTCAGCAGGTAATAATCATGAGAAATAGCTCCTAGCTCAAACAAGGGTATTATACTGCAATTGTAGGGGTACCCATTTTTGTCCTTTATGGTCATATCTTCGAAGGAACAGTCCATGTAACGCTTTTCTTCGGACTGGGCGTAATATTTCCAAGGCGTACGTCCTCCATTCGATGTCTTGTCGCTATAGGCCAATCGAGCGTCTAGAGTTAGCTCGATAATAGGATCCAATTTTTGATCGGACTGATATACCATGTCGACTTGTATAACACCGACCAAATTTTGCTGCCAGCGGGAAAAGTCATGGGTGTCATGACGAGGCATCTGAACCACAAATACCTAGAAAAAACACTACGTAAACGCAAATCAAGCAGGATAACTACAAAAACTTACTAGATTTTTGGCGTCTAACCCAACCGTGGCCTTTTCCTGGTTTAGCTGCACCTCTCTGGAGCACGGTCTGGTGAACCATCGGTCAATACTATCGGCGCTCGGGTCCTCGTCCACACAAACAGTAGAGAGGATGCCTTGAGAAGTCGCCGGGCTGGGACTGATGAGTCCGACTAGGAAGCATGTTAGCTGGCTAGCCAGTAAGATAGCCACTAAAACACTTAATTTTCGACCACTTAAGTTCTCGAGTATGGTGCCGGGCATGGTTCCGTTTTTGTTGAGGAATTTCTTTTGTTTAGATTAGGAATCTGCTCAAACTGCTTTCGACGTACGCCATTAACAAACAAAAACAAAACCTTGTTAGAGCTTTTAGTTTTTTACTTTTACAGTTATCTATTGGTAGTCCTGTGCATAAGCGATTGAGGAAGTAGTACGAACTATACGTTTCTCTCTTATGGTGTAATCTGATTGGTGAGAAACAAGCTAGTTTCACATAGCAACCAATTAAATAATGATACCACCTTTGTTTTGTGTTTTGGTGGTGTCACTGCTGTCTCCAACCTGAAAAATTGAACGGAACTATGCATTTTTAAATATTCCGTGCGACTATGTTCTGTGGTCACTGGTGGTCAGTGGTCAGTGGTCAGTCAGTTTTGAATGGTTTTGAATTTTATGTAGTGAAAGTTGTCTCCGAAATTTATATTCTTCTTAAAACAAGTTTTTTAAGCTCTAAGCATTATATGCATTTTCCTGACAATTCAGAAGTGTGATTACAATTTTTTCCTATTGTCTTGATTTCCGCGCACTACAAAAAGAGTGATATTGAAATTAATAGTGCTCACAAGTCAGTAATACAAAGACCAAGATACTGAATAAACACACCGTAACCAGAACAGGGTGTGCAAGTGCAGATAGAATTGAGTATTTTCCGAATACCCAGATGCCGAAAGTGTTCTAATTAATGAGCGTCAAAGAGCAAAGGAACAAAGAATTGAAGAAATAACATCAACAAAAGTGTGAGAAATTACGAGTCAACTTCATCCAGCAATGAATAATTTTATGCCCAACAACACTACCTCAGTTATCATTCAGTACTGGGTGAGCAAAAAGTGATATTGTTCACATTTCGATCTAGAATTTGGCGATGTTAATTTGTTAAACTGGATCAATTACACAGCTGCAGGAGTGATACAATCATATTTTATTTTATGCATTGTCTTCAGAGTAATAACTTTAATACCCTGTCTTGGAAATGAAATGTTAATGAGAAAAACATTAATTGAACTACACCCATTATTTTTCCAAGAGGAACTCGCTTCCCAATTTTGTTGAAGTATGAACAGGACACCCTGTATTTAGACTCTTTTATAAATTTATGGACTCCGTAAGATGGAAAATTAACTCACTTTTCATTATGAGCGATGTGTAAGGTATCCTTTTTTAAATATATTTTTTTTTTGTTTTGCGAAGAAAGTGAAAAAACTCTTAATAGAAATAAAAATTATATTTAATATAAACATAATGTACTTACAGTAACATCGATAAAAAATAATTCACTCCTAAGAATACTTTTTTTTCTGGAAAATTAGACTTAAACCTACAAGTTACAGTACGACAAGGCTCCTCATCCTTAAAACTAAAATCAATGCACGTTAAACTGCATTTATAACGTTAGCTATTAACCTTAATATCGAATTTTATTTAGTACCCTATCTAATATAATACATTTCATAATACCAATCTTAAAATACGAATAATAAAAAAAAAATCAGATCACATTGTAAATATTACATTCTTTGTACTTTATCAGCTTTCGAAATAAATAAATTGGCTAGCTTTCTCAGGAGTCAATCGCTCCAGGAGCCCGTCGTTCCGGGACTGTCCAGATTACTGGAGGAACTACCGATGCTCTCGCACGCCTCCAAGAACAAGTCGGGGTTTACCATCTCCATCACCCTCCAAGCCAACGTTTTACCCCCTGAAATGATTCTCCCATAAGTAACAGAGACAAACCAACACAATGACAAAAAGGTGTCGCTTGTATTATGCGAGATGTAACTTTAAAGGTCTGTTTTTTATTTAAATCAGATAGTCAAACTCTCGAACACCAATTCTTAACCGAGTGTATCACACCACAGAGTGGCAGAGACAAAAAATTGCAATGGGAAATGATTTTGTAAAAACAGATTGCTTTTATGTGATAACGAAATATTTTTTTGTTGTCAATGTGGGTGAAGCATCAGACATTAAAAAAATGTTACAAGTGGCACTAAAAAATCAATGTTTTTGCATAATTACTACCAATTTTTGTTTTGTTATAAAATGTACATGAAAAAATAAAACTGTTTACTAATCTGATAGATTTCAAATTCCAGTTCTTAATTAAATAATTTGTAATTATTTTCTTAAACCACTGTGTTTAGTTTGTGAATCTCAATGTCAATGATCTTCCAGTTTAAGAGAACTACATAATCTCAATACACCTGATGTGATTTGACAACAGGTGCTAGAAGGGCAAAAAAATAGTAGGTCAAAGAGAAACGAAAATAGCCTATTCTGTCACCACTTCATTTCATTACACTATTTTAGTTTATTGGTTTACGAGAATCTATTTGTAATACGGTAAATAATATCGCAACTTTCTGTTTTCAAGAAAAAATTTGAGAAAACAATCTTATATGTTTCTAAAGATCATGTAAATACCCCCATTTAAAGTTATATCTCGTATTTCAAACGATAGAAGTCACAGGGTGTATACCAAACTGGAATAGCGGAAATTATCACAGAATTTCAAGGATCAGGAAATGTTTTTCAAAGATCGCCCATTTTTTCACAATTCGCAGAGAACTAAAGAAAATAGATATAAATATGTTTTTGGTCTCGAATTACTCGTCGTAAAAAATTAAGATGAGCACAGCTTTAAGTTTTTTGAAAATTTAAAAAAATCACCCCTACTTATTTGGGGGTTGAAAAGACGCCCAAAATGAAGAATTGAATATTACCAATAAATATAAAAACTATTAGCATGTGAATTTTTCTATCGAATGATGAAGGTACAAAGAAAGATTTATTTTCATAACTGAAATAAGCATGTTGAATTAGAAAATTCACCCTTAAGTGTGCTCAGGGAGTGGAATCACCCCCAAAAATAGAGAATATCAGTATTGTAAAAATTAAAAAAAATATATATTAAGATAATTCACATGCTAATAGTTTTTATATCTATTGGTAATATTCAAATTCATCATTTTTGGCATTTTTTCAAGCCCCAAGTAGGGGTGATTTTTAAAATTTTCAAAATACTAAAAACTATACTCATTTCAGTTTTTTACAAGTAATTTGCGACCAAAAACATATTTTTATGTATTTTTTAAAATTCTCTGCGAATTGTGAAAAAACGGGCGAAAATCGCAGGTTTTTTGCGGTCATTCTTTTCATATTGAAATAAAATCAATACTTAGAAAAAAATACAAATTTGAAAAATAGTGACTAAATTTTTTCAATCTCTCTTTTAACTGTTAGGCTTTTATTTTGATTGTGGACTTCTTGCTTATTTTTTAAAAAGAGGTTGTACAGTATTTTTGGATGAGAATTGACTGATATAATATAGTTGCTCAAATTTAGCCAATTTTTCGATTTTCGTCACGTTTACCCTTATACGTTTTAATTCCCATTTTTTTTGCAAAAAAGGAAGGATTCGTTCAAGGATTTTCATCACGTGACTTGTTCGAAAGGTCATTAAAAATGAAAAAACGCGGGGTGCTATTAAATTAGAGGGTTGAAATTAAAGATAGGGTTAAAAATGCACTTTTGCAGTTTTTTAAATATAGCATGAAAACGAAGCAAAATTGAATCCCATCGAAATGGCTCATTTAAAAAATTCAAAAGAAAAATTTTATGCAAAATATCGTTAGTAAACAATTTTTAAGGATTTTTTGATTTTTTTTTTATTTTTCTGACTAATTTATGTTAAAAATGACGAAAATCTAAAAAATATCTAAGTTTGACCAATATTAGCCCAAAAACTTTTGAAAACACATCATTTTGAAGGGAATCTCATCAATTTTTTTTGTACAGCAATTTTCTTTGCATACTTCTACTAAAGAAAATTAGAGTAAAAAAATCAAAAAAAGGCTTATTTTTTACTTTTTTAAAATTGTTTATTAACTATATTTTGCATAAAATTTTCTTTTAAAATTTTTTAAATAAGCCATTTCGATGGGAAATTCATTCTCTAAATAATTTTTCCTAATTATGAACTATAGCGAAATTTTGCTTCGTTTTCGAGCTACAATTAAAAAACTGAAAGGGGTGCATTTTCACCCCTACCTCCAATTTCCACCCTCTAATTTAATAGCACTCCGCGGTTTTTTCATCTAGAATGACCCTTTGACCGATTCATGCAATAAAATTGCTTGACCGTCATAGTTCCTTTTAACCCTGTTTTTTTGGAAACAATCAATAGCTTACTTTGGAGCATAAATAAACATAAACATATTAAACATTCTCCTGTTTTAAGCTGTAATAAACAGCAATAAAATATCGTGTTTGTTATGTTTTTGTTGGGCTAGAGTTCCTGTCAGTGGAAAAGACACTATGACACTCAAATGCATAAAAAAATCGACCATTACAGCTGCCAGACTGGGTATTTTTATTATGACAATTTTTATGTCAAGTATGTGCATAATACATGGACAGTAATAAACAATTTTGACTATTTTGGAACAAAATAAGTGGGCATTACTTTGAAACCATGATTGTACCATCACATTTACCATGTAAAAGAAGGAACTGAGGGTAAAGCATCATAGATGTCAAGTTTTAGTAATAATTATTTTGGAGTAATAAGAGAGAACAACATTAAACATAAAAGCACTAAATTAAAAAATTAACTTTGTTTTGAATTTTTTTCTAATATTTATTTTATTTTGATGGCAAAATCTAAACTCAGGTCAAAATAAATTAATGCTGTCAGAATTCAGTCAAAAAATTTCACATATTTTTTGGAAAATGTACATTTTTAATTTTTGCCATTTGCTTCTAAAATAAAAATCAGCCAGTATCTATGTTGCACTTATCTGGCACAGACAAGCAAAAATGTTTTCTATTGTTACAAACTTTTTGATGGTCCCTGTATAATTTTTGAAACCAAAAAAAAATTGGAAAATGGTAGTCACTGAATTATGGAATGTGATATAGAGCTTGCATTTTCGCAACATGTAACAATTTTCAAATCTACCTGGAAAACCTCTAAATATTAGGAAATTTGGTATACACCTTGTAACAATTTTTAAGGCGACCGGCAAATTTCCCTGATCTAAGTGCTATTGATTGTCAAAACTAAATTCACGACTTACCTGTGTGGTGCACCGAATCCTTGATTTCCACGGAATTCTCGCAATAATGTAAAGCCGCCTTCCTCAAATTGTCGCATCCGCACTGGTCGGCGAGCAATAAGATATTTGGCACGCTACTGGGCGTCAGACTTTCAATCAAATTCCTCTCGCACAGGGCGGTCAACCCGGGCAGCTGGAATCTCGTGCTCAACGGCAACAATTTGTGCGTGTACTTGTCGGGGTTGTCCACCTTGTCGGTGTAAATGTAACGGAGGAGTTCCGTCACCAATCCGTGTGATAGTTCCGTCAGTTCTAGCTTGTACTTCATTCTCTGGAAGAAAAAAAACAATGTTAATTCTTCGTCTATAAGATTTTACACGAGCGTCTTACTTTGTCCCTTTCATCTTCGTATGATATGAGTCGGGTACCAAGTTTTGAACTTCTGAGTTTGACGATCCAACTGTGAGCTTTGATGGGCCTCTCGCCTTCTTTGCAGGTGCACTCGACAAGGGAATCTTTGGCATCATCGGTGCACATCAAGCGGGCCATGTCCTGCGACAAACTGT
The DNA here is from genome assembly GCF_000390285.2 of Anoplophora glabripennis. Lineage (NCBI taxonomy): Eukaryota > Metazoa > Arthropoda > Insecta > Coleoptera > Cerambycidae > Anoplophora > Anoplophora glabripennis. The sequence continues at coordinate 283,747 of NW_019416279.1, forward strand.
GCACCTCTTCGTCGCTTTGGATAATCTGGAGCTTCAACATGATTCTCACATCTTTTGCTGAGAAAACAAGCAAGAAAACGTGTTATTTTTCATCAAACTATTGAATATATAATTCATACATTAATTGTCAATAGTTATTATGCCAAAATGGACAAAGGTCCTCCTCAGGGTACCAATCCGAGACCGTTAATCCGCGCGGTGCGAATGAATGACTTTAATAGTTTTTTCTTGGATTCTTTTAGACATAATTAGATCACTATTGCCCATTCACATAATATTAACCTTTTTTTTACTTAATTTCAATAATCTAGTTATCAATTTTACTAAATTTTCAGTTTGCAAGACATTTTAATTTCCCTAAAACACTTACAGCTGTCTATGTGTCTGTCCATAATTCCAAGACTCTTGTACCCCACAGAGAGCAAGTCCCTATTGTTCTGAAGGTTCAAAACCACACTGGATATCGGGCAACACTCCCAGTGTCTTATACTAGCATCCCAGATGCCAAATTGGAATCTCACTCTTGCTTGACCGGTTTCTTCTGTCTCGCAACCAGTGAGATTTAGGCACACCACCAGAGGGTTGGTAACTTTCTTCCCATTTGAACCTGAAAGAAAATGTGTGGGTTTAAAAAACCGCGCAAAAGGTTCAGTGGAAAATTTGCAAACTTTCCAAAAATATGCGGCTCTGACTTGGTTTCCTACGTTAATATCAGTCGAGAAAAAACATCAAGGTTCGCACTTGGCATAAAAATATCCTGAACAAAATCAAAGTTTTTGTATCACGCCTTGGGTGCATGTTTAATTCTAATCTGGAATTTATAGGAACCCAAGCATAGAGAAACAAATAAAGTTCTGTCTGGATTAAACAAATAAACAAAGTGATAACATAAATATCGCAGTACTTTTTTATTAAAACTAAACCTTCCAACTGTTGCTATAAGGATAAGATTTATTTAGAACACAGCATATATGAAATTAATTATGGATGTTAAATGTAAGCAAACATTTGTTAAGTGTTACTAGAGCTACAAGGTCGATTGAGTTGGTAACATCGATTAAAAAATAACTGAGAAAACAAATAAGTCTCCACTCGACAGCTGCCGAGATATGGTCTAAAATCAGTAAAACTTCGAATTTATTTCAGAAGAGTAAGTATATGAAATTTGAGTAGACCTCTAAAGTTAAAGGTCACACTTTGGACAATTTGAAGCCTCGAAAAACTCGCAAGTTGTCAAAAATCCCAAGTTTCACCACGAATTCGCGACTGCTAATCGCAGGAGTGGTCCTATCGGAGCGATTTTGGTGTCGTTGTATAGGTTGGACATTTCGGCGTCGAATAGAAGCACTTAAGCTGTCATTTGTCAGTGTTTGTACAAAAACAAATAAATTTATCTATTAATTCTGTAACTTTTTTGCTTACCTTTCCAAAATCTGACTGCGATGTTCCAAAAGGTGCTCATGCCGTTCACGGAACATCTGAACACGGGGCTGTCTAGCGAATCCCTTTTGGAGATCGTCTTGTGGAACTTCCTGATAGTCCAGATTTTGCGGAACACCACCTCGGAGGCCACTGGAACCTCCACCTCCTCGTGGATGGTGCCCACGTCGAGCTGCTCTTCCACTTCTTTACCTTTGCCATTTTTGGGGCTCTTTGGTTTGGTGGGCATGATTTTTAGTCTGGAACAATAGACACCCATGAGTCGCGATATTAATACAATAAAACAGCTAACGGTGGAACAAGTTCGGAGATATTTAAAAAAAAGGGTAAAAACTACAATCAATGCTGGAAATTTTAGTTGACGGGGAAGGTAGGGAGTTTTGGAATCCATATGTAGATATACACACTGCAAAATACTTGTAAAAAAGCTAATCGTATGCGTAAGGAGCTACAAAAAGGCGTAAATTGATAAAGTGGTGGACAAAATTGTTTTAAAATTTAAACTTAAATTTGTTTGAAAAAAATATGATTTTTCCCTATTTACTATGGGCATATTGTCCTTTTTAGAGACAGGATGTCGATTTTTTTAAGCAAAAAAGAAACAATATGTTGCATTAAAATTTGATACAAGAAAGGTGTTGAGTAAAAACTGTTGTTAGTTTCGACTATTCTGTATTTGTCGCTAACATTACATTCTCATAAAATATATAAGTTAATAAATAGAACATATTCTATTCCGTAGGTAGAAATGTGGAAAATTATATAAAAAATCTTGCATTTTATTGGAAATAAAATCCTTTTGTCACTTCATGCTCTACGAATTCTCCAATTTTCAAAATTTCTGAAATCCCGAAGACAGCTACAGAGCTGAATATTTTGAGATATTTGTGGAAATCCGAGAAGTGGCTATCTTGAAATGGAGACGGAAAAGTATTTGATCAAATTACATCATCACAATCTACGAAAAATTCTAATACATTTTTAAATCTAACTGATAAATACTCCTTTGAAGATTACATTAAAACCGGACTAAGAAATTTCATCATCTAACAACTTGAAATAAAAAAACTGTGTTATTAGCACACAGACTCAACTTACATTTTCACCATTGTATGACACCGAACTCGAACTAACGAACTAAAAAAATGTCCTGACTTTCAGAATAATGTTCTATCACGTGTGTTAAGCACTCAGTTTTTTCCGTAGTCAACGCACTAGTGAACTGTGTTTAATTCAAGCAGATAGCGGAATATCTGCCGTCTCCGATCGACCCCGCAGACCGAACCGAAATGATTTTACAACTACCGACGTGGAATATATAGACCTTATCGTCTTTTGTGTAGACTCTTTTCATTCGCGGGCGTATTTTTAGCTTTCGTTACTCGGTGGGACGTTCGTGGTAGTCTCGGTCGAAAATAGGGGCAGTTACATGTTTTGTGGAAATTCAATGCAATTAACAGTAACAGGAAATTACAACAGTTCGGAGACCAATGATGAAGCCTTGTAATAGGAACAATTTTAATTGAATCAGTAAGAAAAGAAGGTTATATCAGGAGAGAAGTCAACTTGAAAGCTTTGCCGATATCGTTTTTCTTTTTAGAATATCGCAAGTAAAAACTTTTTTTTACTGTCCGTGAAAATCTAGACGGGCTATCGGAAAATTAGTTATTTTAAGTTGTCGGAAATTAAATTACCTACAATTTAAGGTACCTGTAATATTTCATAAATTTGTTAACTGTAAAATAATGGACATACGCGGAAAAATGAGTTTTCGAAAATTGCGTATTATTATTGCAAAAACCGATGGATGTTGATGAAATTTATAGAAATGACAGTCAACCCAGCGATCAACATGTGTGCCAAAGGCCGATTCGATTGACCGTGAAATTGTTGCTCCAGTTATTTGTCAATCAATTTCGTTCGTTTTTTTGTAATTAATTATTTAATTACTAAACTTTAATTTTAGAAGTTAATATCGTAGATATAGGTTCTAATTGATCCAAAGAAACGTATCGAAAAAGAAAAAATTAAAAATGTTGAAGCGTTAAAAATAAATTGTCCCAAGGTCAGGAAAAAGCCGCTCGGGAATTCCCTCTTTTTGCATTAAATAGAGCTTATTTTTATGGTAATTTTTTGAAAGCAAAGCTTCAACGATATCTCCCTTCTTGTTTGCAAAAGCAATAGCATCACAATGGACAGAAACCAACACGAAAATCAACCATGATGGAACTAATTAACTTTTTTCAGCATTTTAAGTGTCTATAGATGTTAGATATGAATGATTTCTTTGAATATTTGCAACATTATTTAATTAATTATTATTTCATTAGTACTTACTTCGTATTATTTTTTATTTTAGATGTTTTTATTTTAGTATACCTAGATATTTTTGATTAATGATAATTTAGGACAAGTTTTAGAATTAGTTTGCATTGTTACTATTAAAATAAAATTAAATAAAAATACTCGTAAACGAACTAAGGAAAATATATGATTAAAAAAAGTAATTGCATATTACTGTTTTAAAATATTCATTTCCATATCAAGGTTCTTTATAATCATTAAACTGTAACTTGCCGTAACATCTTTCACAAAAAATTGAAAATAAGTCTTATGTAAGCATAGTTATATTTCTAGGCATTTATTTATGAATGACTGCTAATGTCTGTCTTCATTCAATTTTTTTAAAGGTACACTCTGAAATAGAAAACCAAAAATAAACCAATTTCCGCCTGCTCTCTCTATAGTTTGAATCTGAAACAAGTTAATTACTACATAGTTTAGTAGCCAGAATGACATGCTTACTATATAGGACATTTGAACAACAGTATCGTAATTAATTTACACCATTTATGATCTAACCTATTTTATGAAGCATTTTTTGAAAATTTGCGCAGTGGATCACAAAATACAAAAAAGAACTTCACTTGTAATTCTTTTGAGTGGGAACATTAACACCTAGTCGAAAAACATTAGAGTAACAGAAAAACATGAGTAGAAGCACAGAATAAATAGCGTAGCTATTTATTCTGTGGTAGAAGTGATGTTATGTAGAAAATTTATTGTTTGCCCACATCAGTGAATATCGTCAATACACAACAGAAGGCTTTAAGCTACATTAACAACTTATCGAAAGGTGTTACGAACTAAAATTAGTAAAATTAAAACACGTGTAGAATTGAGGTTAAGTACAAAATTCTTTTGTTCACCCGCATCGCATCAATGACGTCATTGCTAGCCCACTACGGCAAATAAAGTAGGAGGCACTGATTTCTTGTTTTCTTCGCATAGCAACATATTTCTTTTATATAAACATAACAAGACACTTGAATATTTAATCGCAACTTAAAAATGTTGCTTATAACGATTTTTTTCTTTCCTTAGTTGATTTGTTCCATAATAAAGGCTCAAACGACAAATGAAAGGAAGTAACTTAGTTTATTAATAATTTATCAGCATCAAATTGAATGCGGACCAAGTATTTATGTCTATGATAAGATTTCCTAATCGAAATCACGATCGACCGTGTCTAATAAAAGTGCACGCGAAATATTTAGTTCAATGATAACGTACGTCATACTTTACTGTTTCTAAGAAACCAATGTTTTTTTTAGAGTATAAGGTACAAGGCGGTGTCTCAAGTGAGCATAATCGAAGAACGAAAAATATTTCAATCAACATGATGGAGAGAGATATAGTGTTCTTATGTGTACTTAGTTCTAAAACCATAATTATGCGTAAAACTACAACGGTAATTAAAAAGAGTTCAAAATTAAAGAGCGAACGTTTATTGCTAGTTTTTCAATTGATCATGGTATATACAGGGTGTCCCAAAAACACCCGTACCCCCTGAAAACTGTTCAGGGTCGAATCCTATCGAAAAAAGTTTCAGATAGTAGGACCCAAGAAGCTAATATGCTAGTGATCTTGGACTTGACTTTAAGTTTCAAGATCAAATCAAGGTCAACTTGGAAATATTAAATGGAATTTATTTATTAACCTAACAATGAATTAAATTTCAAAATGTTGTCAAGATCATACCAACCGTTTAAGTTGATTAAATGCTATTACTTTCATATCAATATTTTTGTGAAAATGACCTTCAAATGACATGCAAAGACATTATAGAAAAATTCTTTTGTTCTGATATTAAAATTTGGCGCTGTATTGGTTGCTGGTATAAAATTTAACCTCCAAATGGCCTGTAAGGACATACACAAGAAAGTTTCTATTCTAACCCCATATTCAGATGCAAAATTTTAAGCTCTATCGATTGCTGACATAGAAAATACGGTGTTCCGTTCAATACTTTCAAGTTGACCTTGGTTTGACCTTGAAATTCAAGGTCAAGGTCCAAAGCCACCCCAGGATAGTGGCATTTTGAAATCCTACAAATTTTATCTGAAGCTTAGGTTAAATTAGGATTACATACAAAAACTATGAGAACTATGCTTAAAATTATAAAAACCGTGCTACAGGGTGAAAAGTAAAGGAATCTTGAAAATAGTGTCAATTCTTTTAAAAATACATTTTTAATTTATGACATTTTCAAACAGAGCGTCCTATTCTACATCATTAAATTTGTATAAGGTTATATATAAAATGTTTTTACGTGATTTGGCGCAGGTGATGAGATTGATCAAATTGAAATCTATATGAACTACGTTTAAAATTATAAACACAATTCAACGAAGCGAAAAATACAAATAGCCACTCTGTGAGTATTGGAAATGTATTCTCTACTAGTATAGTCTTTCCGAAGTCAGTTGAACATGTATAAAAACGCCTAGCAATAAAATTTAATGAGTTTCATAGGCGTCCCTAAAAATGTTTTCTGATAAAGGTAAAAATTATAATAATTTGTATATAATGTGTAGAAAACTATGTATTGTATGTATGTTCATTTGACCAACAACATATTTTAATTATTTATGTCCTCAAACAATTTTATTATATTGATGGTAAATTATAATATATCCCTTATTTCTCGCTTTCGCAATTGTAATATGTATTAATGATTAACAGACGGTGCTTATAATAAATTAAAATTGCCTGAACCACACCAAATTCCGCATTCCTGCACTGCACTGCTAGGCAATTTGTCAACAACTGAAATGTATGCCCGATCGCCCAGTGCGACTGTGTTTGTTCGCCGTTTGCTCGAGCGCGCATTATTCAACTGGACGACCAGATCTGTATATGGGTATGGCCAAAAAATTTATGGGAACGAGTTTTTCAAATATTTCAATGCCGAGTTGCTGCGCCAGCGACCGAACCTGGTACATACTGCCAACCTCTTGGTTCTTCAATTGAGATCGGATAGACTATACAATATTAATGATTCGTTTACAATGAACAATGACAAACCGTTATGTCTTCGGTCGAGTTATAATTATTGTATTTTAATGTAATTCTGATCTTATTGTTTTAATTTTACCGAAATTTAATTGCCAACATGAAGGAAATAAAATTACTGGTCACGTGGCTTGTTATCATTTACGAAAAAACACCCACATCACAATTTTTTAAAATAAAATCACTTTTTGACTTTGACTTGATTGACTTTATTTTTATAAATCCATTGCGCTTTTTTTGAAAATTTAATGATTATATTATATTTGTTATTCTTTTAAAATGTAAACTAGCCCGATCTGTAACAGTCTGGCGTATTACATCAGTGATACGGAAACCCCAATAGCGTTGATGATGTCATCTTGAAAACCACGCCAATTTGATAATCGCGCGTTAGTCATCACTCCCCGCTAGCTGCCGCATCTAGAAAACAATTGATAACGACCAAGTGACTAACGCGAAGCGTGCCGTGGAATACGAAACAAACAAAGAACGAGTTTATCAGTCGTTGCAATCCAGTAAACACTGTCCCGATCGGTAATGCGTTCCAGAGAATAATAAATCAATCACGCGAGTATTTATTTTCATGTAAACCACGCGTTAGTCGAATGCCCCAAGTTTATGCTGCCGGTAAGCGTTCTATTTACCTTACGCTTTATTTCTGGAATGTTTAATTTTCGAAATAGATCGAGAACGCGTAGCGCTGCTACTCCGGTTTTTTGAGTCGGGACGAAGGTCGTCAATGGCGTTCAAAAATGTTGAGAGACGCAACTAGAAGCTGATCTATTGAAAACAGGATGACAAAGGCAATAAAATATTATGTACCTACTTGTCGTCTCGAGAGGTTAATGTGAGAAAACCGCAGCAAAGGTCAAGGTTTCGTTAACAACATAACGATTTCGTCATATTGAATTGATAAAATTTGCAATTTCCTTTCTATTACACCAATATTGAATATCCTCGACTAATTCTTCAGACAGGAATATGGGATTCAATGGAACTCACTATATGTACAGGGTGTCCCATCGGGAACTGCATCGATCGATATCTAGAAGAGCGCTGTTCCGAAAAATTTGAAAATTTGACATGCCAATGTCTCTGAGGCGAACACAACTAAAATATCTAGAACTCTCCAGTACTTCTGGTTATACCGGAAGTCGATACCAACTTCGTTATTTAAAATGGGACAATCTATATATTATTGCATTTTCGGATTCTACGTGAAATTTGAAGGTCACTTAAATATTCCCAATACCTAGGAGTTACAGAATTTGAGATATTATTTTTTAAAGAAAAAATTTGACAGATGCAAGGGTCGGCTGAGATGCTAGTAACTCTTTTCAGGAGCGTGATATCAAGTGGATTTTTGGTAGCTGTAAAGGGCATAAGTAACAGTAAATTAAGGTATACCAACAAATTAAAACATTTAATACTATCTGTTTCATTTTTGCTGTTACATTTTGATAACTTCAAACAGCTATAACTTTGTTAACTTAAATGGAACACCCTGTATTTTTTACTCTGTCGTATGCAGATTGAAATTTCCTTTCAAGCCATATAAGCAATGTTAGGGTTTCCGTTACTACTTTTAGACATATTTGCAATTTTCTATTTTTTGGACAGTTTTTCTCGTATCAGACCTGTTGTCAAATTAGCCATGACCAGAAACCCCCCAAAAACAATTGAAATAACTTGACATTTGTCAAGTTAGTTGTCAAATTATTGCGTCTGAATAATTTTTGTCGAAAATTTAAATAAAAATGCCTGCGGATCGTTTAAATTATACTAATGAGGATTATTTTAATGTGTATATTGTAACGTGTGATGGTAATATGTAGTTTAAATAACTATAGGTCTAACGACACCTAGAGTGTACCTACGATAATTAAGTAAACATAGAAATCTAAATAAAAATCTAGATAAATTTAGAACGAATACGTTGAAGATGAATTTTTCGAGACAAAACGTCTGAATCTAGTTTCGGGCTCACACTTTTGGGTCTCGCAAAAAATGTAATAAAATTTCCAGGGTCATATTTAAAAAAATTAAGTTGATGATGGTCCTGAAGAGACGAAACGTTACATATAAAAATTGATTATGCCATTCGATAGAGGGCAAAAAGTTGCCATGAGAAAGTGAATATCTTTTTTCATATCACCTCAAACAAGGCTGAAATGAAACAAAAACGAATTTCGTTTTTTTCCAAATATTTCGAAAACTAATCATGTTAGCCTTGATTTTTTTAGAGGCATAATATTGGTGTCCTGATTACGCAACTTTGCCCCCATTTCGTATCTCTTACCGTTTCCGAGATCCCTGTAGTGAGAAGCGAATTTGGAACAGCCTGTATACAGGGTGTATCCTGAGTTAATTCTAAGAAAAAAGTTGAAATAAGTCTGTCCGGAAATGCTTCGTTTCTGAGACACAGGGTGTTGAAATTAAAACTTTATTTTCGATTTTCTTAAATAACTTTTACGAAAGAGAAATTTTTCGCACAAAATTTGGTAATCGGTAGTTATTTGAGGTGAGAAATCATAATTTGGCAGCACTTAGAGGGCGCTACATACGCAATCATTATTAATATTAATTTGCCATAATTTTTTTGATTTCTGCGATTTTTTATGAATAAACCATATTCCTACAACTTTTTAAGCAAAAAAAGGTACACAACAACGCTAGAAGCCACCGTTTTCGAGAAGTTTGCAAATATCTGCAAAGATGCAATTTGCTGAGTTCGTTAGGCGTTAAATGAAGTTGTTGAGAATTTTATGTTCAAAAGTAGACTTGTTTACTACGTAGCCAAATAAAAATGTATTTTTTATTACTCATGCGGAATAGTCATGTTTTCGCTTGTTTTTTAGGTCGGTAGATAGCTGTTTGCCTACTCAATTTATTTGCGCGCGGTAATCACACTTGTCGCCCGCGAATTGACAATAAAACACGCAAAATTTAAATACATACTTGAAAATATTATTTTTAAAAGTTATTTATATCAACCTAAACTGAATAAAAATATGTGGACCCCACCGGGGCTTCGTCCCAGGACCCTAAGATTTCACCGCATTCGTAATAAAAAATAGTATGTGCAATTCGTGCGGTTGTCTATTGCCCGCTCAAGTGGGTTCTGATTTTTAATTTTTTTTCCTAAGCTAGATATTTCGAAAACGGATAACTTTAGGAATAGGAAAAACTAATGTATAACCGGGAAGTGTTACAGGAACAAAATTATTAGATTTGAAAAGAGCACACCCAAAATCCCTAGTGTGCCAATTTTCAAAATTTAAATCGAAGTAGGTTCTGAATAAATCTAATAGTACACTCACTTTGAGCCACTCGTGATATAGTATGTCCCACGATTATGCTCTGAAGAGGAAAAACTTTTATATTTGTAAATTTATGACATGACATACTTTTAAAAAAAATTTGCTATTAAAAATGCAATTTTTTTTAATTTTATATTTTTATACACCGGCTGTTCAATATTTTGAAAATAAAGTCCAGAAACAAAGTACCCAACGTTTTTAATGTAGCAGTGCCACTAACAATAAGAGATATTGTTAGAACATTCAAGAAGGTCGTAAATATTAACTTTCATTTGTTTTACAAACTTTCTTCTTTCATATCAGTTACATAGATGGCTTGGATGCACTTATATTTCCCGTAATTAAACCAGAAACTGTCTAACAAAGGATAATTCATTAAAATCTATTGCATTCAGGTCGTGCATGACTTAAAATAAAATTTTACTGCTGTTTCCTTTTCCGTTCTTGAATGATGGATGTACTGTTACTGATACATGAAATCGTATTTGATATTGTAAACAGAATTTTTTGTATGTTTCCGAAATGCCAGCATCTTCTAGGAAATATCAAGAAAACAATATTATTTCCAATTATAATACCAAGCAGGATTTCGTATATTAAGATAACTAAAATACAATTCATCCACAATCCAATCACGGAATAGGAAAATTCATTAAAATTTTATGATCTCCTGGAAATCTCGAACTGAATTAAATGGATTTTCATTAATTTCCACAATTTGTTAAGGAGTTTCTGATACAATTACGAGAAGCATAAAAGTGCTTAAGCTACCTAAGTGATACGAAATAAGGTAATTAGATTTTTTCCACAAAGCAATTGAAACTTCATTTTATAATGCTCTTGGAATTACTAACAATATACAGAGCAGTCAAAATGATTGATACATTTGTTGTAATTTTAGATTCTTTTCTTTGGCACAATTCTATTACCTAAACTTATTGATATGGTTCAATAGAGAATTACAAGACCTTTCCAAAGAACTATCGCAGGGCCCACATTTGTATTTAAAAAAAAACGTCGATGACGTGCATCATTACAGCCCCACAGATGACCTCATATGTAAAAAAAATATCTTGCAGAACGCATTTTTAAAAACAAATATCGACTTGTTTCAGAATGATTGTCCAAAGTCAACGATTTACAAAATAATTAATTTATTGCTTATATTTGCACCATAATGTAGGTATATCTGTTGGTTTTTGATATTGCAAAAGATTGGGGCAAGTATTTTACTTCTATTTTCAAAAAACAGTCTGTATATAAAATCAAAATCATTTTTAGAGAGTTTGAGGAAGAGCAGAATTTTTATAAATATTTTCTCATAAAAAAAAAATAAAAAATTTTCCTATTGCAGATGTTTGGCTTTAAAATTGTCAAAATTTGCGAATAAAATAGTCACAAAGAAAATCTATTCCTTCTTATAATTTTGCAAAAGCATGTGTATATAACAAAGTATTTTATTTCCTCACAATTTATTCAGTATAAAAGTGATATAAAATTGCTCCTGTAATCTCTGGCAAGTCTCAAACCACTTCAAAAGAAACAACAGCTTCCCCAAATCAAACAAACACTAATTCGACTCTTTAATGTGTACGTAATTTAATTCTTACAAAAAAATACTTGGAAATCACATCGGCAAAAGATTCGTCGAAAGTTTTGCAATCAGCGCAATTGTTTTTATAAATAAAGTTCTCAAGTCTTTATCTCTATCATGTTTCATGGTAAATTTCAACATAAAGAACGATATTTTCTTAACGGTGCTAATAAAGATTGTGTCACTTTTATGGCACATGTATAATATATAAAAATAGTGCTTTTACATCAGCCACTTGATTGAAACAAACACTGTGCGGCTCTCTGAAATATACAGGGTGATTCACGGTTTCCTTTTGGCACGGCTATTTTTATAAGTGAAAATGTTCTAGAATCATTCTTTTGTTTCTATATAACCAAACGCATTACATAAATAATATCATCATTGAAATCAAGGAAGCCTTGTGACAAAAAATGCATTGGCTTCTTATCAAATCAGAGCGCACTCGATGGTCAAATAAAAATAAACCGCAGCAATGAAAACAAAAGTGATTCCACGGCTACCATAATTCAATTCTGATATGTAACACATACTAGGTCATACGCGTCGAAAACACATTCAATTTTTTTTAACTGGGACAGTGTAATCTATTTAAAATAACCCGCGTTGGGGTCATCCGTCTTCCCAGAGATTTTGGCGTCAGCGTGTCTGGCACCGGCAATACGTGAAAAATGAACCGAAGGACGGAGTTGGCAGTGGGTTTGAATTATTTTCGAGCGCTGATCTCTCTGCCTGGGCGTAAGTGCTTTGTTTGGGATGGCATTAATGGCATGCCCTAAGGTTTCAGGTATTACATCATAATATAACGGTGACCGTCATAAAATGAATTAAATTTTATCAGGTAAATACAGGGTGTTTCATTAAGTGCAAGAAAATGTTAGGATAAACCAATTTATATAAATTAACTGTTTCCTGTAAAATTATTTTATTTAATATTACAATGAACAGAATAATCAAACTAAAGATCTAAGTCTCTACGATGCGGGTATACAGAGTGTAACTTTGATTAAGGGCCATATATTTATATGAAGGCTACCTTTGACCTTTACACATACTATAAGTTTATTTTTTCAAAGTACGTCATAAAAACAATGTTTTTTTATTAATTTTTAGTAATTTTCATACCTCGCCACCGGACAAGCTAGTTTGACCTCAAATAACTGTGCGTTTTAGTCGCAGCAGACGCACAAATGCAAATTGGGCTGTGCATTGTTGTCAAATCGCATTATTTAAATGAAAGGTTATTAAAAAACAAATTTCCACAGCACCCGTCGTGAGGTACCGCGTCACTTTTATTAAATAGGTCTCTCCACAAACCCCATCATCCAATTTAAAAGAAAATTTAATTCTTTTAAATAAGATAAACTATGAAACAGCACCTAACAAGTAATCTAACAGAAAATTCATACAGTAATAAATAAATAATGATAAATGATATGCACAAAAATAAATAGTCTGTTTACTCACCTGATTTTTACAGCATACCACATACTTGAAATCTTGTGGCTAATCTTCGAGTACTGGTGCCAGGATCTTCTTCCACGGCGTCGATTTTCTGGTCCTAAGTTTCTCACTCTCTGAGTTTCTTCCATCCAACATTGGCGTTCAACGCTTTTATTTCTTAAATGTCAAAACGGACTTATCGGTATCTGATACCGTCTTCTTGCAACACTATCGTTTTCTCTGACAAAAAGTGGCTCTAACCACTTCAACTCTTTCTTGATTCATATACTGCTTTTTAGAGACACAAAAATACACTGTACTGTCACCAAATACAGGAATAAACAATTTTATAAGGTATACACTTACACTACATAGGCACCTACTCGTAAACCGAACTAAAAACTAAAATAATAGTGTAACAAAACGAAGCGATCATGATATTCGCTATTTCCGTACCATCCCATCCTATCATACCAGGTGTGAAGTCAACTGGTAGTACCAACTTTTCAGATGCGTCAATACGGCATTTTAACTGAATAGAGGAGTAAGCGTTCAGAATAGGATCGGATTCTGCTTAAATTTAAACTGTTCACTGTTTAATTTTGTGGTGTTTTGTTTATTTTGGATTAATTTAATATGTATAGCACCGATTACAAGTAAACAAGTAGAAACGTACCGTATTTTGTTTAGACCTTTATAACTTTTTAATATTACCTGTCTTAACTTCTAAATGCGTCTCTATCTATTTTACGTAGTGACATCGTTGACATTAAGATTCACAAATTGAATATATACACTGCCTAAAAAAATAATAACATAATTGTTTGTAAAAACTTGAAACAATTAAAAAATATATTTCATATCAATCAGGTTAGTAAATATTTTTGTTTATTTATTTATTATGTACTTTTTATAAAACGCCAAAAATATTTATTTAAAATATAAATAAGCTTTATTTACAACATATCCACGTATCAATATTAGTTAATATTTAATAAATCATGTAAATAAAATCGTGTTTAAAATAAGTTCTATTCATAATATTTTTTTGTTTTTCGTGTTTAATTGGAATTCCTCAAAATAACAAATGATGACGTACTACATAGACATAGGCAGGAAGTGGATTACTTTTCTGAGATATAATCGCAACGAAACGTAAATATTTCACGAAAGCTGAAATTTTTATATAATTCTCAATCAAAATCATAGAATCAGTTGCCTTTACAGTTTCTATAGAATCGTAGTGCTAATACAAAAATCTAGTACATACCTATACCTATGTCATCATATTTGAGTACCTCTTTTTTTTAATAACACAAATTTTATACAAATATTTTGAAATAAAACAAAATAAAACAAAAAAAGATATCTATTCTGAAATTTATCGTTACATTATTGCAAATACTCTACTATACTTCTAAGTACAGCTTACAATTACAATACATACAGTATCTACCATTTCTTGCATAATTTTTTTCAAACTATATCAAATCTACTAGATATTACCTATATTCTGCTTCTATCATCAGCATTTACAACATTTTTCTAAAAATATTCGTACATGATATATAACGACTCCGATAAGATACGAATAGGTCATATATATTCACCTGTCTAACAATATGTTCCAAAATAGACCGGCAAGCACACTATTTCTAATATATTAGATCTGTCTATTACCAACATCAATAAGTACTAGTGTTTTTTTACAATTGTTCTCAATTTATTCGCCTCGTGTCACTGATACTAGTGTTTTATCGAAATCATGCTGTCTGTGGTGAAAATAGTACCGTTATCACTTTCTAGAAAATACCGACAGATTAAACTGGCCTTTGAGAAAAAAAAAATAATATAATAAATATATATAAATAAGCATATTTATGATGCTGTTTATGTGTTTGAAGAGTTAAAAGTATTTCGCTGAATGTACGCATATCTTTTATTATCATATTCAGTTCAATAGTAATTAAAATGATAAAGATTGTCTTCAGAACACAATTTACATAAAAATCTAAATTTCAATCACAGTGAATACAAAACCTTTTTAGATATACAGGGTGGCCAAATGAAAACGAAACAGAGCCATTTTCAGGAACTGCGTCAAGCTTGTAGAAAAACGCTCAGACCCGTCGATTTTAGATTAAAGGGGGACATTCTTTGCTGGTATTTTTGACTGCGCCACTTTCACCCAGAATTATAAAATTTAGTCTGTTGTCAAGAGAATTGTAAGAGCTTTCAAAAGAAATATTACTCAACCCCCAATGCCATTATATATTTTGGAGTGATGCTTACCCTTGCTTGGGAGTGAAAGTGGCAGAGTCAAAAATACCAGCAAAGAATGTCCCCCTTTAATCTAAAATCGACGGGTCTGAGCGTTTTTCTACAATCTTGACGCAGTTCCTGAAAATGGCTCTGTTTCGTTTTCATTTGGCCACCCTGTATATATCGATGTACATCAACATCTCTTTTATTACTTAGTAGTCCAATATAATGTTGTATTTATAATTGTGTTTACGTTTTGTACATTTTATCAAAATCTCCAGTTTTGTAGTTCTTTATTTTCTTCCACCTCATGTTAAATCAGTGTAGTTTCCTCCGTAAACTTTTCTTTAGAAAAATCAAGAACGTTTCCTGCAGACCTTCGCATGAATCCTTCTACGAGTATATTTTGTAAATTAAAGTTAATAATGGCCATGGTATTGAGTCGTGGGTCATACCCACCGGTATATAAGTTAATAAAATTAGACGTCGATAAATTTTAAAAGCTTGCATCGACCTTTGTCCCGGGGTATTAAATATGCCTTATTTGATACATAATTATAATCTCTAATCTGAAAAAAATGCGATTTATCCGATATCAGGCAACAATTGGATATAAATACCTCTATTTGCGCAAAATCGATAAAAATAGCATTTTTCCTGGAAGAAAAAATATAGAAACTCATCCAATTGGTTCTTCCAACAAAAATAAAAACAAGTCAAAGTTAAGAGAGCCAACACGACGCCCTATCACCCGGTACGAATAAAAAATTAATTTTATACGCAGTTATTTTTAGATGTCTGGATTGTAGAATGATTAAGAAAAAAGTTTTCCGAATTTCAGCTAAATCGAATCGTGTAATAAGATTTTGGCTTCTTGTTCATAGTACTAGGAAAAATACATTTCATAACGATACAAATTTACTTATTTCGAAATAATATTAGTTGTTTGAACCGCAAATATTAAAAATACATTGATATCGAAAATTATGTCATGTATAAAAATAGCAACTTCAAAAGTGTGCCAAAAATAACATCTCGAGTTCATATATCAAATAAAAAATAATAAAATAGCAACGTACACAAATAAACAGATTTTTCCACTGTAATTTTATGTAACTGTTCTATTTCCCTGTGTTTTTAAATTGTGGATCTTAAAAACAATATTTCTTGTTCTAAATCAAGCAGTCTGTGGTGAAATTATTAATTAAGATCTCTAAAATACTAAAATTAATGATGAATTATTCTTGTTATTTTTTTTTATACAGATATTAAGTAAACTCCACGTATTCGCGCACAGTCTCAGCTACCTACTCTCTGTACTTATAATTATTATATTTATAAGTTTTCTATTTAATCTTTCATTAAAATAAATTAAAAATTTGAATAAAGTATAGTCTTTCCGATATCAATTGAAGAATCAAGAGGTTGATATGTTCGGTCGCTGACGCAGCTATTTCTGTTGGGAGTGCTTAATTAATACCAATAATTATTGATTGGTACATTTTCCAGGAGCATATCTAACGGAAAGTCTACAATTTTTGTCAAGTCTTTTTACAGGATGATTTTTTATGCCAACTTGTCATTCCGTATTTCCTACGTTAGTATAGTCTTTCCGATCTCAATTGAAGAACTAAAAGGTTGGCAGAACCAGGTTCGATCGCTGACGCAGAAACTCGGCATTGAAATATTTGAAAGACTTGTTCCCATATTTATTTAGTCATACCCATATACAGGTCTGGTCGCCCAGTTGAACAATGCGCGCGTGGGCAAACGGCGAACAAACACAACCGGACTGGGCGACCGGACATATATTTCAGTTGTCAACGAATTTTCTAGCAGTGCAGTGCAGAATGCGGAATTTGGTGTGATTCCGGTAATTTTAATTTATTATAGGCACCTTCTATTAATCATTGATATTACAATTGCGAAAAGGAGACATAATATTATTACAACATGGCATTTTGGAGACCTTTTGAAACGGAACAAAACGAAATTTTTTACATTATACAGGGTGATTCAGAACTTATCAAAAAAAAAAAAAATTCTGGATGTACAGGAGACCCTTATAAATACAGTTTTGTAAAGAAAAAATCGAAAAGGGCAGTTCAAAAATGATTTAAAAATATACTTCTGCACAGCACTGGAAACTGGTCCACTGTAAAACCTGACCTCGCACAATGCGACCTGCATGGCGGTGTGATAAAAACGGACAAAAACTTTCGCAAGGAAAGAAATATGTAAATAGAATTTTATCGCACCTATTTTATATCGGCAAATTCAACTGCTTTTGCTTTTATTAATTAATAAAATTAATTTGTGTTTTTAAATAATAAAATCATTTTACATACGATGTTACAACAATTGTTCAACATTTTATCCACCAATGTGTAAACACATTTAGGTCCGTTGTACTCAGTTTCTACGAACTAACACAAATGTTGTCTTGCCTCACCATAACACAAATGCTGCACCATAAATTAAAACGATATCCATCAACTCCGAATTGCTATACACGCAAACCATTTTTGACACTATCTACCCATTTTTAACACTAACTACTAAAAAACTATTGTAAATACCACAGATAACAGGTAAATACTATCGCAACGACGATTGCAAAATCCGATTTTAGTATTCGGAGTCGCTGAAGCCACGTGGCTCTCCACGCGTATTGCGAATGACGCTAGAGACTACAGTTGTCCAGCTATGTAGTGGCTGAATGTACTATAACTTCAATAATTTTTTTCTCGGAAACTATAAGGATTTTACAAAAAAATTTTATACGATATTAACTCCATTTCTCATGCCGCATCTATTCCCAAATTTTTTTGGATAAGTTGTGAATCACCCTTTATACAAATTATTATAATTTTGTACCTTTAGCAGAAAACGTTTTTAGAGACGCCTATGAGTCATTAAATTTTATTGCCAGGCGTTTTTTACATGTTCAACTGACTTCGGAAAGACCATACCAGTAAAGCGTTTTGCTTCAAACTAAACTAATGAAGGAATTACACAAACACGGCCTACTTTAATCATCTGACAAAATTACATAAAAACGGAACCTATCTTGCCATTTAACAAGCGACTTGATGTTAAATTGCCACATCTTATCAATTGCCGCGAAAAAAACAGCAAAGTCATTTACATTAACCATTAGACCGATTTCTTAATTTCAACCTAGGCATGCCCCGACCATGTGGAAACGACAAAAGACCGTGTGAACAATTTAAATGAGCATTGTTTTCCACTCAACGGCCATGTGTCATAATTGAAATGTATTTCAAGCCATACCCTCAATTGTTAACTGGAATAAACATCACAATTAAAAGTTTTACTCCTCGCACGTTTTTTGGCATTGCATATTTCCGTGCGATAAAATTCGGTTTATATCGAAGCCGTTAAGAGGTTGTAAAACAGAGGTAATTGGTGTAAAAAAACGCAAGGATTTGGTGACTAAACGTTTTCCATTTCTTTAACACCCACCGCTGTTAAAGTCAAAATAATCTGGGAGGACTTCACGCTACCGCCACCTAGCATTCACGACCTGACTCCATTCTATATTTGTCGGATGTGAAGAAACTAGCGCATCTGGATTTAGGTTAAGTTTTGGCGGCTGCCAAGTTACGCTGAAAAAAATATCTCTAGTCGCTAACAGGTGGTTTGTTAAATTCGTAGTTGTAAATTATGTGTACAGTGTACACATATAAGTAAGTCTAGGAAAATCATGAATACATTATCTGGAATAACATTTAGATGTGTTAACACATTTCATTTCTTTAAATAGACTTGGTACATTAGCCAATTTTTGATAAAACTGGTTCTAGAATCAACTGAGTGACTGTTGACACACTTGTAAATCAATATCATGGAATTTCTTTTAGTAAAAACATTTTGAGTGTAAATATCCCTCTTCTCTTCAAAGGGCATTTGGAAATGTTCAGTGGTACTCTAGTCTTTCGGTTTACATAATATATGTTTCTTCTTCATTCATACCTTCTAGTTTTGTATTCAATCATCGACCTGCCCAACAGGAATCAATACCAATTACAAGATAGTGAAACATGTAATTATTTCACTTAATAAGTGCAACGCCACACAAAGACATAGTATGATACACAATAAAAAAACAACAACAATAAAACAAAAACTCCCAAACAAAGATAACAGAAAAAAAGATATAAATAAAATATGTATTTATTTTTTTTCAATTTGTGAGATATTACAAGCAAGTAAATATATAATTGTCGTCTTTAACTTAGTTATAACTTCTACACATTTTACACAGAGGAGAATAATGCATTATATTATTTATTACTAATAGCTATTTTAATACTTGTATACGCCGCCACTGTAATATTCATGTATTATAAATACGTGAATTGTAGGCAATCTACAGTGCATGTGAAGGGAGAAAGTGCGGGTCAACGGTGACGAAACTAAGGGCGTCAGTTGTCGTTCCACATTTGGAGACATCTAACTGTCAATTTGAATGTTTTTCATCGGTGAAAGCTATCAACGAATATTTTTTCACGAAATTCCAAATTACGTTGAAAAGCAAGTGAATTAAATTGAAACTGTAATAACAGAAAATGTGGTGAATGAAGGACAGATCCGTCCTTCTTTAAATGCTATAGTAGGATCGTATTCGATGCAAAGTAGAGCAAAAAGTTGTCGGTCTTTTATCAAAGGAAAATCGTGTCATCATTTTTAGGAGGCGTAAGATAAATCATTTCAAATTTAAAATGAAATTCAATGTAAAATCTGAAATACCGCTGCATACGCACTGTGTTCTGGTAGTAGCTGTAGTCGCCCAGGTGCATCGAGTGTACGAACTGGTCGGTTATACGTCAAATACTAACCTGGCGAGCTTTGCCGTCAATTAGAGAGCGCTTCCAAAAAACAAGTAAACAACAGTGGCGCGTACAGAGGTAAAATGTAGTACATATGTGGAATTTAGGAAACAAATTGGATTTATAATAAATTACATTTAAAATAAATAGTTTATGAGAATAAAGGAATTTTTGTAGGAACAAGGGTGCCAGACCTGAACTNAATGTATTTTTTTTGTGGGGGGGGGGGAGGTGGGTTGACGAAGTTATTTTATAAAAGTAGGTCGAAATATGCTTCGTTTCCGAGATACAGAGTGTTTAAATTTAAATTTTTTATTTCTTTTTATTAATATTAAGAGTTTGACTCGAAATTTGAAAAATGCTTTGGAGGGATAAATGTGCTTTTTTTGAGGTGATCCGAATATTTCTACTTGCACCAGTGACGTTCGTGCGAGAATGCCATAACCTTTTTTAATAAAAAAAATGGTACACCACTGACTTTTTTCCTTTTTTTTTTGATATTGTTTTTAGAAATCCGCCATTAATTCCGAATGAAATTGGGCTCTTCAATTTTTTTCGTAGGATGCACCGTTTTTGAGGAAAAAATAAAACATTTTATTGTAAGTTGTGTATTTTTAATTTCTATTGATACATATCTAGTAGGTTGCTGTCAATATTTCTAAATAATTTGATAAATTTTTAATTTTCGAGTCAATATCTTTAAAACTTAAATAATTAATAAAAATAAAACAAAATGAAATTTAAACACTTTGTATCTCAGAAACGAAGTATATTTCGATCTGTTTATATGAACTTTTTTTCACAAAATAACTTCCCCTAAAATATTTCGCAATTATTTACAAACACCCTGTATATTCTAACTTAGATCTAAAAATATAATTGCAAATCACCATTACTGTGTATCAATTATGAAATACAACAAATCCTAAGTTTTTGTTAGTATCTAAAATTATATTCTTATTATACGCGTGAAAATTAATTTGTTATTCAGGTCTTTTCAGAAGTATGTATGTTAAAAAATATTATATGGAAATCTCAACACTTTTCTTTTCCCAGGATAAAACATACATCACTGTACATATATATGTATTTATATCTAGGGAAAGTTTGTTTTCCTAATTTGAAACTGATGAGATTTTTGAGCACCATAAATAAAAACATTAAACAATAGCGGCTTCAATACACAACCTTGGGGTACACCAGATGAAATCTCAAATTTTTTGGATATAAATCCATTGGAGGGTACATATTACAAGCAACCGGAAAGCTATTTTATCTTAAAACAAAACTTTCAATGCATATTTTGTGAGAAACTAACAACGTAATCTTCATAAATAAAACAGTTTTTTAATGCCCATATTATGTTTGTTACCGTATTTTGCGAAATTTTTGTCAACCTAATGATGCTTTGGCATAATTAAAAAAATCAACAAGTTTTCCTCCATTATCAATGTTGCACAGTCAATTGGACTAGACTTATGAACAAGTGGACACCAGTGGCGGGTCGCCAGGTAACGCAAGTGACGCACCGCTTCACCTAAAATTTGGTAGGGCAATTTAAAATTATTTTAAATTTTATATAAATTCTATAATTTAGGCATAATTCTATATTGATAATGTATTCTGTTTGTTTGTTTAATAAGCAGAAATAAACAGAATAGTTGCGCAGTGAAAGCCTTTTAAAAAAACATTGCCTTCGTTGAGCGTGAACATTAACCTCGTACAGCGTAACAACGTATACAACGTGTAGCATGAGTAAGTGACGCGGATCGAAATCAGTTTGTATTCCGCTTCACTTGATAGCGTTGTTTACGGCGGTTGTCATAGCAGCAAGGCGGCCAACACGTGAGTAAGCTACGGCGTGGGGGAACGAGTGACGTGAAATTGAAGCAGCATCGCCATCGCCTATCGCCTGTCTTTAAACAAGTACGATACTTCGCCATCGATCAGTGCACAATTATAAAGGTTTTTTGTTAATATTAGTTTTGTATAAAAAAGTATAGAAATGTTTCCTATGTATGATCCAATTGGAAACGTCATTTTCCAGATGGAAAATTGAGAAAAAGAGAATTTTTTAAATTGCTAGACCTGTGCATCTATTCTCTAGATGTGGAAAAAAGGGGGAATTATCTGTACCTATCATTAAATCCACCAGCCGAACTAATATCTATATTTTTTATAAAATCTAAAAGAAAATCCTTCTCGGGAACCTCAGTTTTTCGTAAATTTCCAGATTCATTTAAAGCCGTTTGACCTTGAAAATTTGAAAAAGTGAATCAATGAATACCTATTCTCAATGTCACGAGCCGCCACTGGTGGACACCCTGTAAAAAGTACTTAACATAGAAGAAGGTCAACTTTTGGGAAACTTAATTTCAATGTAAATTAAATAAAAACTTATCTTAGTTAAAAAATGTACCTATTCTCTGAAAGCTGCAAGTCACGGTAGTTCTGGCGTTAACTGAAGATATTTTAAGCACATTTAGAAAACTTAAAACCTTTCTAAAAACCTAAATTTCAGCATATTTGAAAAAATATGTAGATATAGTTACTGACCTGAAATTTTTTACATTTTTTTATGAATAGGTTCCACATTACCGACTTTAAGAATATCTGAAAATCTTGAAACGATAAATCGAAAACAGCGATACTCCGATACAGACCACTTCATATATCAAGAATAATATAAAAATATGTCAAGGCTGGATAAAATTTGTAAGTTTTGTCGCTCTAGCTACCGAGAATTCATTTAAATATAGTTTAACGTTGCGTTTATACCTTCTAGAACAAAAGATAAAAATACCTTACTCACTTATTCGTTCAACACCAGAGTTTCACTCAATGATAAAGAAACCTCTTCACCTAGCAACTTCATGGGCCTTTAGGAACGTACTCGAACCACACGTATTTCATTTATAAAGGCCTATAAAGCCGGATTGTCTATTTTTAAGCGACCACAGCACATTTCGTTCGTTTCGATTGCACTTGAATCTAGACGGCTGCGACTGTTTTAAATGCGTTGCCATGGCGCCCGAATATGGAGACAATTGCTTTTATTAAATGCGAATTGTCCACGCGATCGAGAACTGATTTGACGGGGCATAGATTAGATCACGTTGGGTAAGGTCAATGGAATTTGATTAAAATACGTCTAGGACGCGTTAAAATGAGGTGATTTTTTCCATGTCGGAGAAAACAAGCGGCGCGTTATTAATTGCTCTTTGAGTAAATGTATCCTTGTAAATTGGAGGGCGTTTGTATAAACGAGTAAACAAAATGGTAATGTTAAAGAAATGACGAGGTAAATTGAATTCAAACACAGTCATATTTGCAAGTATTATACAATACGAGAAGATTCGCATATACAGAGTGTTTCATAACTCTATTGACACAAAGCAGGCACGTGTAAAGGATCTTAAACAAAGACATCAAAACTTTCGCTACAAACGTACTTTAAAGAAGTTTTACACGTTATTGAAACATAACCTTTGCATTTTCGCTCCTCCCATCTCAGCACTGGTCGTGGTTTTTATTTAAAAAATTCATAACCTTTAACAAACTTACTTTTTGCAAATTTGCTTTTACGTAATTTGCTTCCATTTTTATAAATTTAATATGCACAAACGCTAAAACATTCTGTAGATGCAGAGACTCATCTTGAAGTAGCGCTAAGCCGGCTGACCGTCCCATGCGGTGACGTCATTGCATGCAATGCATTCGCGTTTTAAAAATCATATCGTTTAAAAACCGCTCAACGGATTGAGTTGAAATTTTCCGGATTGCCTAATCATAAGCAATACTTTATGTATACAAAATAAGAAGGTTTTTTATAAAATTACTGAATGACCTCATTAGTCGTAGGTAGTAGTGAACTTATTTTTCAGCGAGTGACATCTAGTGGCGGTAAATAAGGACCAATTACAATTGGGATTTGAAAAATGTCCATGAAAATTTGAGGAACTCCCTGACATTTCCCTGACGGTTCCTGATAATTCCAGGTTGACGTCAAAATTCCAGGTCAGTGTTTTCCAGTATTTCATCACGTTTTTTTGTTCGCACTTTTTTCAACCTTTGAATCAATGAATTACGTAATAAAACTCTGTTAACGCATTTTTGTAATCAGCTTTCAATATGTGTATTGCTTTGTCAATGAGAATACTTTGAGACAATATTTTCATACTTCAATTTACACACAATACGTTACATACCTTGTATATTGTTTTTAATTGCTTTTGTCCACGAATCCCTAAATTCACATAACCAGGAAATATGTCCGTCAAACATTCCTTTTCCCAATTGATTAATATGTCACTGATAAATTTATTCCTTCAATAACAGGTTGTTAAAATCCCATTAATTTAAATTAAGTCATCGCATGGCACTGATAGGTATTACATGGAAGTATTTTGTATTTGTATTTTATATCTAAATGCAGGCGATTAAAATCCTTACGTACCTTTTCATTGTTCCAAGTAAATTTCGTAAAAAAAACAACAAACACCTTTCAGTGTTATCTTAACAGTATCAACAACGTTTAGGAAAATCCAGGTTCAATTTTAAGTCCTTAATACTTTGACAATTTCGAAAATAATCATTTTGAACATAATGACATAATAAAGATGACTTGAATGTCAAAACGTGGAGCAGAATGATTTCTTTCTTCAAACGAAGGGCAAGAATCTGTTACTCTATTACATGAATAAAAAATTATAGTTATTTATGGTCCTAGTGTGTTACGGTATATATGTCACGCTGGGAAGTGACATATGATGTAACACACGAGTGCCATACAAAATTTTATCCAACACTCATAGAATTTCGTTTTAATAATAAATAAAAGTAACTTAAAATTTCAAGTTCTCAATGTCAGAAAAAATAATTTAACGAAATGAATGTATTTTTCAATGTTACAAAGGAAGCGAGTGTCAACCTAAATTGTGTCTGTAACCAAGACTGAAAAAATTGAAAATGTGGAAATTCCATCTGAAATTTTAGAAAAGCTAATGCGGCTACTGCAGTTAACATGTTAACCACTTTTACAGTAAAAACCAAAAAAAAAAATCTATTTGAATTTATAACACGTTTTTGTCCCTCCTGAAAAATTGCATCTACCTCGTTTTTGCTGCAATGTCTTCAATTCAAAACGTCCTCTCAGTACCTAGCTAAATAGAAAAAAATTCTTGAAATACAATCCAGTGCGGACTTACTTAGAACCCCTACTTTATCTAATCTATATAGAAACATAAAACCAGCAACTTCTGGTATAATAATTTTCAACAGGAAAAACAGACCTCTACGGTGAACGATCTGAGTTAACACAATTAGTCCAAGCATTCTGTCACGGATTATTGTTAAATTTGCAGAAATTATTACCTGGACAAAAAAAATATGACCGTATAGAAAATTAAATTTTAAATTGAATTTCTTATTCTTTAAACTCGATCCAAAATGGCGAACATGGTTAAAAAAAATCGCAAAGTTGCAAAAAACGGTTTTTCTAAAATAACTAAAAAAATATAGCACTTATTGAAAAATTTTAAATGAGAAAGTTGTAGGTTTTAAAAAGATCTATCGACTGATTTTTTGAAAGTATCGATTGCTTTGTTACTTTTCGAAATATATCGAAAAAACCGTTAAAAATCTTCTCTTTTCTCTTCTTCTATAACTCGTTTACATTTACGTGCCCATATTTGCTATTTACTGCAAGCATAGCCCGCGGCAAGCCAAAAAAGTACATTTTTGAAAAATTTAAAAATATTAATTATTTTTCGAGATATATCGATTTTTTGAAAAAAAGGCGCTCTCGAAAATTGGCTAGATCTTCTCAGCGGATAGCCCTACAGTAACGATTTTCGGTTTATTTTCTTCGTAAAGAGTTATATTATCATGCTGTTAAAAAATGTTGACGATTTTATTAATTTTAAGGATCAAAAAATGACTTTGAATAAGTTGCACTTTTTTGGGTATGTTTTTTTCAAATTACTATTTCAATTTTTATTTTATGAAAATGACTTTTAAAGAAAGAAAACTAAACATTTACGGGTCTATTTTGCTTCTAAGGCGAAAATGCTATAATATTCGTGTTTAGCTACCCCAGATTAAGTACAAAAAAATAATAAAAATTGAAATAGTTATTTGAAAAAAACATACCCAAAAAAAGTGCAACTTTTTCAGTCATTTTTTGATCCTTAAAATTAATAAAATCGTCAACATTTTTTAACAGCATGATAATATAACTCTTTACGAAGAAAATAAACCGAAAATCGTTACTGTAGGGCTATCCGCTGAGAAGATCTAGCCAATTTTCGAGAGCGCCTTTTTTTCAAAAAATCGATATATCTCGAAAAATAATTAATATTTTTAAATTTTTCAAAAATGTACTTTTTTGGCTTGCCGCGGGCTATGCTTGCAGTAAATAGCAAATATGGGCACGTAAATGTAAACGAGTTATAGAAGAAGAGAAAAGAGAAGATTTTTAACGGTTTTTTCGATATATCTCGAAAAGTAACAAAGCAATCGATACTTTCAAAAAATCAGTCGATAGATCTTTTTAAAACCTACAACTTTCTCATTTAAAATTTTTCAATCCGTGCTATATTTTTTTAGTTATTTTAGAAAAACCGTTTTTTTCAACTTTGCGATTTTTTTTAACCGTGTTCGCCATATTGGATCGAGTTTAAAGAACAAGAAACTCAATTTAAAATTTAATTTTCTATACGATCATATTTTTTTTGTCCAGGTAATAATTTCTGTAAGCATTTCTCTATAATGCTTGGACTAAATGACATACTCTGAGTATTTAGCGTAAAAGGCTTGCCAAAGCTATTATTAGGATACAGAGAATTTTCTGATATAAAACTTCAAGGTACCAGCGATGCTGTGTTCTAATGAAGCCTATCCGACAAAGGAAATTTGATCAAAGCGGCCTGGAAGTGGTTAACTAACCGTTTGTTTTTAATAAGGAAATATTTAAACGTAAGTTCTAAGTAGACTTCACAAGCGAAAGAGTAACTGCGGTTTAGAGAAGGATTAAATTTTATAGTTTACTGGCCGTGATCCAGAAGTCGCCCTGAACAGTTTTTCCTTGAAGTAAGCTTTCAAACTTCAAGCAAATTATGTACTGTGCACGGACTTTTACATTCCTTAAGTAAAACTAAGAAAAAGTTTGCGAGGTAACAGTATGTTTAAAAAATAAATAAAACCCTGTGCAACTGTCACTACGTACGCAACAACAACAAGGATATGGTTACCATTGACACAATTCTAATTACACAATTCAGATGATTTACATGTGAGAAGGGGTGGCAAATTATTATTCTGCGCAATATCTAAAAACAATTTCACTCACTATTAACTGAAGCTATACTCGCACTACGAAAATTAAAACTAAGCGAAATACTCGAAATCACCTTCACCTTCAACTGTTTTAGACGTCGAATGAATAGCAAGCGCAACGGCAAATTTCGTTATCATTAATTCATCCTTGGGGCTAGACATGTATTTATTTATAAATTATAATTCTAGTTTTGCCTAAATAAAACATAAATTTAAGCAGGAAGTCAGACGAGTTTGGATATGGAGTAGCTTTGTTTACAGAATAGTAAATTAAGTTCTAGACAATGTAAACAGTGGTTTAGCTGTTAGCAGAGTAAATACGTTGTTTACTGCACTTTTAATATATTCCAACATCTTTTAAAATAGAAAATATTGACCGAAAGAAATGGTGATGTATTGTAATAGTGCAACACCCGCACCTTGTCTTGTTTTCGAGACTCGTGGCAAGGACGATGTCTATCCCATTTAGTCTAATGAGATTTTCGCCAAGTGCAACTGTATGTACAGGGTCGTAGCCGTTCAGTGACCCGAGCGTGGGTTCTACAAAAATAATTTACACTGTCACTAAAAAGTAATGACATATTATTACCCTTGGACAAATCTTTCTTTCGTATCATCAACAGTAGATGACTTTACTATATAAATTATTTATTATTGTTTAGATGACGTGTCAAAAATTATGGAGGAAATTCAGAAATCATGTGAACGTTTGTCGGTAACTCATATAACAATGACGATGAAACATTCATTCAAATAATCATAACGGGAAACAAAAGCTGGGTTAATTACAA
Organism: Anoplophora glabripennis; assembly: GCF_000390285.2. Lineage (NCBI taxonomy): Eukaryota > Metazoa > Arthropoda > Insecta > Coleoptera > Cerambycidae > Anoplophora > Anoplophora glabripennis. The sequence continues at coordinate 312,140 of NW_019416279.1, forward strand.
GTATAAAGTATAAAATTAATAATAAAGTTTAAAAAAATTAAGTTCGGTTATTTTCTGAACAGATCTGAGACCTTAAATATTTTTCAAACTTCTTTATTGAATTTACTAATTTTAAATTTGATACATAACATAAATTATTCCACCTATTCCTGAGATACTGAAGACAATATTATTCAGACAATATACTGCCCATCATTATAAGATACTGTGCTATTTTATATTCCAAACCATTATTCATAATCTTTAATCAAATTCTCGTGTTAAACACCTTTCCTAAAGGAGGAACAAAAATGATTGTAATTTTTCTAAACTGTTTGGAATTTTTATTCGCAAATATATTTCTTTTTACATAAAATCTTAGTTTTACTGTATCCAATATGGTGTTACCCAATTTATCGCTGAAACTTTGGATCAAAGAAGTCAGATGGATCAGAGAAATCTCCAAAATATTTGACAAATTAAATGAGATATACTTTTACAAAAACTTGACAGTAAATCTTCTGCATATATTGAAATCATATGTTTCTCACCGCGTACAATTTGTACAGTACCGTTATAAATCTGATATACCCAACCTAACATCAGGAGTGCCTCAGGGTTCTACACTTGGTCCCCTATATTTTTATTCTTTTCATCAATGACACCGCGAATAATTTTAACGTCCTCTTTTTGTTGTACGTTGATGATTTGATAATCTACGCTAATATCGACTCTGACTCTCAAATATGACGTGATAATAACCGAGTGTAGCTTGGCCTCCACGGTATCCATGCCTCAACCCTTTAGATTTTTTTCTGCGGGGTGGTCTAAAAGATTAAATTTATTCGAGTCACTGAAAATACAGAAGACTATTTGCTGCTTTTAGGTCTATTTCACCACAAAGTATTCAAAACACTGTAGCCAAAATCAGAGTGAGGACTGAGCTTTGTCTGCGCGAGAATTGACGACACTTTGAAGTATTTATGTAGGATTTGTAGAATATTTGTGTATTTTGTTTAACCGAGTATTTATTTTACATCAAGAACAACTAGATTTTATTAATTATTTAAATAAATCATTGAATTTCTTTAATTTTATGGTTATTCTTCAAATAAAATAGTAATGTTACATATCAACGTGTTATGTCAAGATTCAATATGGCGCCTATAAGAAAACAATTGAATGTTGCATAATTGAAACTTAATCAAAATTTACCATCAATGTAATAAAATTGTTGAGGACATAAAAAATTAAAATATGTTGTTGTCAAATGAACATATAATAGAAATTTTCAACACTTATATACAAATTATTATAATTTTTTACCTTTAGCAGAAAACTTCTTTAGGAACGCCTATGAAACTAATAAAATTTTATTGCTAGGCGTTTTTATACATGTTCAACTGGCTCCGGAAAGACTATACCTACTGAAATTTTAATATTTTTACATTCTAAACGTACTGTTTCATGTCATAGTTTTTAATTTATCGCCGTAGTGTTATTTCAGCAAATGAATTTGCGATACGACCCAGAGACAAGCGTAGTTCCACCAGCTGTTGGAAAAATCATGTAAAAGCTGTTTAATTTAAATAAAGAACGTACACGAGAACGATGGATTATAAATATTAATCGCTCGTAACATAATGATCAAAACGTGACTGGAGAGTGATATCATTGCTGCAAGGTGTATAATAATCGTCTATTGTGGAATAGTTGAGAATAATTTAATAATTTGAAACAGAAATTGATTTTTTAAATGTGGTTGTTTATTTGCGGTAATCTAATGGAAAAATTCAGTGGCCTCAGATCCGTCAACTGTAGTGGCTAGCACAAATACAAAAATAAAATAAAACAGCTGCAGTAGAAATATTTATTTTCAGTGTAAATTTCTTGTTAAGGGCCCCATGCAAGTTCAGTTTTTAATTCTGAAGCATACACTGCTAGTATATGATACCCTTTAGAGCGCAATTAAATTTATTTCTACGCAGTTTTTATAAATTTTCGTCACTATAACTTAGAAGGTGACGCAAATAAAGACTACATGGGGGCGAACTTTCAATTTTCTAGTTAAAAAGCTTTATTTCAGACACAATTTTGTTTTCATGCTATTATAAACTCGAGAAAATTTCCAAAACGGTTTTTGCTGCCACATACCTACAGAGTACATAATATAGCGTAGCACATAAATTATATCCCTAACAACAATTCTATTCATTTCATTTGGCACACTGCTAGAAGTGATATTTCACATTCAAAACAACCAACAATTAATTTGTTTACATCAGACCGCATATGAACAAGTGGTTATAAACTTGCGGTATACATGGTGTCACCTAACGAATGTTACATACTTAAACCAAACCAAACTTGCTTAAACGAAAAATATCACAAAAAAGGTACAGGGTGTTAAAGTTTCTTTTTTTATTTCTTGTTTTCTCCATAACTCAGAACCCAGTTAACCGATCTGAGCAAACTTTGCTGTTGATTAGTTTCTTTTCATGAAGTATGCAGTGATTATGTTTCTATTAGGTTAAACCATACAGGGCGTTCATTTTACTACAACCCTTCTGTAACTTTTTTGTACGATTCAATTTTTACACGCAACTATCAAAAATAAGTAGAAAATTTTATTCTAGATAAAAACTATATAACTATAAATTATGCTCGGTTATATTACAGAAAATATTTATTAACACTTACTCCACATTTTTTTTGAAATAACTACGTATCCATTATAAACATAATTAATAATATAATAAACTAAAAGGTGGCAGTAATAAAAACTCTAACCGCGGAGTGCTATTAAATTAGAGGGTGGAAATTGGAAATAGGGGTGAAAATGCACCCCTTTCAGTTTTTTTATTGTAGCTCGAAAACGAAGCAAAATTTCGCTATAGTTCATAGGAAAAATTATTTAGAGAATTGAATTTCCCATCTTAGCTTATTTAAAAAAATTAAAAGGAAAATTTTATGCAAAAAAATCGTTAATAAACAATTTGAAAAAAGCAAATTTTGATTTTAAAATTCGTATTAGGACATTATTTGAGGTTACAAACAGATTTGTTTTATAAAAATGTGTAAAATAAAAACTAATGGTACTTCTCTCAAGAGTATTTTCGTGTTTTTTAATTTATGAGCACCCTGTATATCTAATCTAAGATGTTTGTATGACAGTCTCATTTTTTCGAAGGGCAGAACATTTTATAAAGAGTGACATTTTTCGATAAAGTTTAAAACAAGAGTTTCTCCTCTTGTCAACTCCATCTGTGGACACACTGTATATACATTATTAATAAACTTTATTGTACTTAAATTCTCAAGTTTTTAATAAATTATTTTTATTAAAAAAGTAAAAAAAAAATCAAAAAATCTTATTTTTTGCTTTCTTTAAAATAGTTTATTAACGATTTTTTGCATAAAATTTTCCTTTTACATTTTTTAAATAAGCCATTTCGATGAGAAATTCAATTCTCTACAAAATTTTTCCCATGAACTATACCGAAATTTTGCTTCGTTTTCAGGAACTCATTTACTTCACGTCCATTTTTACTTCACAACCGCTGATCCATTTCGTCCGATTATATACGTGAAGTATCTAGTTAAGTTTGTGAAATATTTTCAGTACCTTAAAATAATATGATTTCAGCAATACTTTTGGTTCTTCGGAAATGAGTTCATAAAACTGCATTTTACAGTAGGTAAGTAATTTTTTTGATGATGAATTCCGAACACTGTTACACTTATATCAACCGTTTTAAAATGAATTTATGGCACGGTTATTTTTCACGCGGTTGTATAAATCTTTTAATTCTAGATTGTGATTACGTAGATTAGTCATAAATGTGATCATACCATAATATAATAATAATAAAAAGTATTTTCAACGAAGTAATTATTTATTAACGCTATTTTAATGGCAGAGTTTAGCAAACAACAACTTGAAATGTCTATGTAATGATGAAAAACATTTAGGTAGGTTTGGTTGTAAAAAATAATATATTCGTTTGGCGGTACAATTTAACAGCAAAACTATTTCAGCTCACTAAGAAAACCGACTGAAAAGATTTTAATGTCAAAATTTGCTTATCAATATAACCCTCAGAAATTTATAAAAGCTGTCAAGTCAAATGTATGGCCCAATAGAAAAAAATAGTAGCAATAACATATAGAAAAACGGTATTTAAGTATTACCAAGATCCGGTGAAGGTCAAGCTCATTTTACAGCGTCTCAACAGGCTTTTACTGAAATTTACGACGGTTTAAAAATCCGCAACACTGTCGCAAATGAAAACTTGACCGATATTTTGCAAGCGTTTCAAGGTCGTAGCAAGCCTTGTTCTTTATAAGAAATGCCAAGGAAATGCTGTAATTGTACCAGACTGTCAAACCAGTCTTTAAGGCACTGAAAAATCGTTATATGTGGGTTGTATTCGAATGTACAGGGTGCAGAGCAAGTGACAGAATATGGAGAATAACTGTTACCAGAAATATGCAGAACATTTCTCACCATTTTGACTCGGAAATGTTAAATTTGTCACAAAAATTGAAGGACAAAAGAAATCCTAAATTTATAGGTGATTTTTAAAGGGATAACTTGACGAAAATTAGTCGTAAAGTTTCTAGTTTCAGGATGCGAAAGTAAAAAAAAGATATCGTTGACCATCTTAAAGAAATTAAGAAATTCTTGCTTTCCTCTCAAGAGGTCCATGGGCTTCCACAAATTTATTAGTCTATAATAATAATTGAACATATTTTATAATTATTCTTGAATTCTAAAGAGGAAGTTGGCTAACTAATCGCTAGCATTTTTTAAATTTCTGTTTTGTTTCTGCACCAATTTTATCCACATCTCATTCTCCGACATCGCGTCATATCTGGAGAGATAGCGGAGTTGGACGCTCGGTATGGCGTGATTTGATAGCAAAATATTAAATTGCCAATGACCTTTACAACTCTTCCTGTGAGTTAAGTTGATAAGACACAAAATATCGCAAGCGTGATGTATTTTATTTAAAGAGAAGCGCGTTTTGTTTGAAATTATCTACTTATTGTTTAATTGTTTAACAAATAAATTCCAATAAATTGATGGTAGGTAAAAACACTACCTACTGTTTGAAGTATTTCTAAGAATTTAGTGAAATTCCTCGTAATTCACATAAAAACGTGTGCAATTACAAAAACAAACATAGGTTTGACTGATTTCTATATAAACAAATACATACACCAAATATCTCTGTTGTTTAAAAAACTGATTAACACCTCTTGAATTTATTTTACTTTTAAATTAACTAAATTTCTTAAACTGAATTCTTGAGAATATCATTTATTAATAGAAACATTTCTCAATTTACTGCAAACGTCTATATTGCAGAAATAAATGTACCTATAACAAATTAGTCCGCAAACTTGCACAATTTCTAAAAAAATATATTTAAAATATAGATCATTCTTTATAGCTTACAATTCAAGATGTAAGAGTACTAGGCCAAGCAAATTAGATTTTTACTCGAAAAAAGTCCTATCCGCGAGATTATTGTAAAATTGTCTAAAGGAACATAATACAAGACATCTCTCATCTCGTGAGTCAAAAACTTTTATTAGCTAACTTTTCTATTTAAACAAATAAGTGAGGAAAACAGTTTTTTCACTTTGCAGGGAAAACCATCAATTTTAGCGAAAAGTGACTCACAGACAGCTTATAGGGAGTAAAATTATCTACAAAATGAGACTTGTTAAATTAAAATCGGTTAATAAACAAAAAAGTTATTGCAAAAAAACAAGAAAAGTGCCCATTTTTTCATTTGTTTATAACTATCGCATTTATTGTTAAAATTTTATAAAACCTATGACAAGTTGAGGGTTTTGTCATACTTTAAAAGTGTGCCAAAAGTGGGCGCTGTAGGTGCAATAGTTTTCGCACAATTCTATTTGTTTATAGCGGAGGCTCCAAAAGTTATGAACTTTAAGCCTCTGTACAGGCGTTAATTTTCAACCAAACATGATTCTGAAAGCGTCATTGTAATCTTAAAGACGTAATTAAGCGACCTATTAAAAAATATCACCGTTTTTTTGACATTAACATTCTCAAATTGTGCATTAAAAAACCGTGCGTTTTTCGCTTAAAAACAATTTGAATAAAATTGTTGCTATTTATGCTACCTCACTGAAAATAGATACAATGGACAGCTGGCAAAAAAATACATTTTTTTTTTAAAAGCACTCTACGATCAACAGGAGCCAAGATAAGAATTAAAAAAAAAAATCGTAGCGCAATTATTTATAAACATTAAGACTTGAATTTTTCGCAAAATAAAGTTTACGACGTAAACTACGATTTCCCGTGAATTTCATTGAAAAATGTGGAAAATTAACGACTCACGAGCCCTTTATAGTCCAATTAACTAAGCCTTTAAATCGAAATTTTGTCAACTTGGCTGAATTTTTGATATGAGTTAGTTTAAGGTATATTATAACAATAAGTGAGAGTAATTTTTTGTTCAACCCCCGGCCAAGGGTGGAAAAAGATAAAACAAAGGGCTTTTTCAAGATAACTCAAAAAGGGTAAGAGCTAGAAAAAAAAGTTTTTCATGAAAGTTGTAAAGCAGACAATTCTACATAAAAATGGCCTCTTAACTTTTTCTTGTACTATTACAATTAACAGAGTTAGGGAGGCTAGAAGTTAAGGGAAGATTTCAGAAATTTAAAAAAAATCATAACAAACAGAAAAATGATTGAATTTTGTAATTTTTTTTTTCAATCTGCTCTAAAATATGTAACTTTTCTTTTCAGAGAAATAGATATATTTTTTAATTTTTAATAAGAAAGTTATAACAAAAAATCAAATTTTTAATCGTTAATTTTAATGATTTAACAAAATTAAATTTCTGAAATCTTCCCTTAACTTCTAGCCTCCCTAACTCTGTTAATTTTAATAGTACAAGAAAAAGCTAAGAGACCATTTTTATGTAGAATTGTCTGCTTTACAACTTTCATGAAAAACTTTTTTTTCTAGCTCTTACCCTTTTTGAGTTATCTTGAAAAAGCCCTTTGTTTTATCTTTTTCCACCCTTGGCCGGGGGTTGAACAAAAAATTACTCTCACTTATTGTTATAATATACCTTAAACTAGCTCATATCAAAAATTCAGCCAAGTTGGCAAAATTTCGATTTAAAGGCTTAGTTAATTGGACTATTTAAAGAGAAGGTACTCGCTAAGTAAACTGTCCGGCGGCCGGCGGCGTGGTGGTGGGGGAAGCTCGTCCAAACGAGTCGCGCGCGCGAGAAAAATGAAATCCAAAGTTGATGCGCGCTGTAAAATTTTGCAATATCTCTTCTATTCATCGTAGAAACTTCTTTTTTAAACTGGGGTAGCTCGACGAAACAATAACAATGGGCATATTTACGAATTCGTAGAATAGCCCTGAACCCCAGAAAAAATGCATCTTTTATACTTAATTAATTAAAATTTCAATTTCGGAATTATTTTACTATTATTAAATAAACAAATGAACCTATCGTTCATTTAAACAGTTATTTTTTTTATAGAAAAGTTAGCTAATAAAAGTTTTTGAATCACGAGATGAGAGATGTCTTGTATTAGACAATTTTACAGTAATATCGCGGATAGGACTTTTTTCGAGTTTCTCTTTTATTTTCGCTAATTTTCCTGTTGTATACTGACAGAATTCAGAAAAATAATTTATTAATCAAAAGAATAAGTGAATTTAAGAAATAAGCTTATTTTTTTCTGTTTGAAAATTCCATGAACTTTAATCTGAACTTAAAACAAATATATTACCTGTAGATTTAAGTGTTTTTTCAAAATAAACAAGATCTGATAAAGGTTAGCTGAAAACAACAGAGATTACTTTAAATGAATAGTTTATTTATTGATAAAGTCAACTACTTTGTTTACTCTCTAAAATTTCTGCGTTTCTTGTGATACACATTCAGAGTGTTGCGTGATACACATACAGAGTGTTGCAAACAGACCCGAATTCCCTCCATTAACTTTTCAGGATTGAAACCTATCAGAAAAAAGTTTCAAATAAAAGTTGTAGGAAATCGAAAAATCGATATGCTAGTGACCTTTAATTCACCTCGACCTTCACTTTCAAGGTCAAACCAATGTCAACTTGTAAATATTAAAAGGGATCCCATGCCAGAAACTTTTTCCGGTATGTTCTTGAATGTCATTTGCAGGTCAAACAGGTAATGATAATTGAAAATAAGATAGAATAGCTGCTAAAAGCTGATTAGATATATCTTTTCATAATAACCTTTCATTAAAAGTCAATAATTAACCTAACTATTTTAAAATTGATGTCAAGATTGTCCCAATAGTCTCATTCCAACACGTTGTATTACTTTTATACTCATTATTTTGTGACAAAAATTAGAATGAACTTCAAATGACACGCAAGAACATCCTGGAAAAAATCTTTAATCCCAGATTCCCATAAAATTTGTCGCAGTATCGGTTGTTGGGATAAAAAAATAACATATTCCATTTAATATTAAGTTGACGTTAGTATGACCTTGAAACTTATGGTGAAGGTTAAATCCAAGATCACCATCGAATGTATCATTCAAAGCCCTACAAATTTTGCTGGAAATATTTTCCTCCAGAGTTCGATATTGACGAGTTATTCAGACAAAAATTGAGTTCGACTTCCAAAGGACTTGCAAGGTCATACCAGCAAAATTCTCCGACCAATATTGGGACATAAAATTTGTATGTGTATCAATTGCTGGCATACAAAATAGGGTGTTCCTTTTAATATTTTCAAGTTGACCTTGATTTAACCTTGAACTTTAAGATCAAGATAAAATCCAGGGTCATAAGCATATTGGTTTCTTGATATCCTACAACTTTCATCTGATTTTCTTTTGTTTCACGCAACTGTTTTCTTTATAAAAACGATGAGACTATTATTAAAGCAGTCATTGCTAAATCTATTTATAAAACTGTTTATATTCCATTTGTCACATATCTGCGACACAATCTACATTACTTAAATCAACTGCAAATTTTCACACGTTTCAAAAATACTACGGATCTAATTCTTGGTTTTAATCAGCTCTGGCCAATTTTAGAGCTGGAATGACGCAATTAAATAAATTCGTACGAAGTCCGCTAATAAAATTCAACGGAGCACGGCCAACTTGACAAATTAGCACTCTCCAGAGTCGCACTTTTGCAATTAACGCCATAATTGAGATAGTTAGTGGCACTAACGAACGAATCGGTTAAATTTAGATCGGGACAGTTGGTCATTGTTTCCACAGAAACAATTAGGTACCTAACTAGCGCAATGTATAATGGACATCGCAATGCAGAATAATTTACTCGTTGAATGAAATACAGAGTGGCCCGTTAAGAACCAGGTTTCTATGTAGGGTCATTTGGTCAATGACCTCCCAAATAGATATACGATAATAAAGGTTCATTGTATTACTATAAATTCGCAAAAATTATTGTATCTGAAACGTCTGGCCAAAGTTCTGCCGTACATTTCTGAGGTCAAAACTTGATGATCTAATCCAAGTTACCTCAGTACAAAATTTTATAATTTCCGAGATACAGGGTGTTGAAAGTACAACGTTCGTATACAGGAGTTTTCTGACATGAGAAATTGAAATCTGGTCTCAGATTTGCTATAAATTATTATAGAGCGCCACCTATAGAAATTTTACATGCTTTTAAATTGTCATAACTTTTTTGTGCCGTGGTATATTGAAGTTTTAATTAAAAATTGTCATTCTCCAACGTTTTCTCTATAAAAGTAAACTTGCTAAGTGTCTTTTTGAATAACCGTTTTTTGGATATCTGGATTCAAAGGTTTCCTTACATCTACCTTCATATTTTTTATACAGAGTGAGTCATTTTAATTTTTCCAGTCAATTATTTCGGAGGAGGAGGGATCATTTCGTGAAAACAAACCGTAACAAAAGTTATTTGGTTTGATAGGAGTCACCTCGTGATGACCTTGGATTTGACCTTGACAATATTTGCAAGATCATTTGAAAGTCGCCTTATTTTTTAAATAGAAACATCTATTTTTCACTTTAGAAATGAAAATAACGCAAAATTTTACGTGGGAATACATACATGATTTGGTTTTTGGTGAGTGACCTTTGAAGATCATCGCAAGGTCAATTTTACATCTCAATCGTAATTCAAAAGAACAATGAATTGTTAAGAATGATTCTGGCTAGAAGGCTAGAATCATCTGCTTCAGGGGTTATGACCTTGACCCCTTTTCAAGGTCAAGATCTAATGACAGCTCATTTTTAACAACAGAAACGACCATTTTTACTTCAGAAATGATAATAAAGAAAAATTTTACTTAAAAAGATATCCTTCAAATGACCTTGAAAATACGGGTCAAGGTCATCACAAGGTGGCCCTTAACAAACCGAACAAAATTAAAATGACAAAAAGATTTCCAAATCGGCAGACAAATCACAAAACATTTATCGCTGTCAAAATACATCATTGGAACTGGCAGCTTTCCAGTGACTGCCAATTATGAACGACGACGTACGATTAGGATTCCTGACTCCAAATTTTGGATCGTGTTTTTGAAAATCCAAGACTAACTACCAGACGCTTAACTTTGCAAACTTCTAAAGATCTGGTTAATAGGGTTTTAAGAGCAGCATCTCTTTTGTCAATTCATCAACGTTCGGAGAATACGAGATGTAAGTTTTCATACAAAAATATTATGGTATAGGAAATGAAGTTCCTAAGGGTTGGCCACCACGCTCACCGGATCTTACACCATAAGATTATTTTCTATGGGGTACTTTAAAATCCATGGTATACTCTATATATGTAAACAACGAGGAAGAGTTGTGAGGATGAATACAAAATACCGCCTATATTTTGAGGACATTCCTTAAACAGACCAAGAGAGTAGATCAGTTCAATTTTCTACGACGAATTAACCTTTGTCTCTATGAAAACGGTGTCATTTTGAACATTTATTTTAAATAAATTGAATTAACTTACTCCGGTTCCTCTTTTTCTTCTCATATTCCCATTTTTTTGGTTTTGGCAAGTTGGTTATTACATTACTGTCGTTGTTGACATATTGGTCTTTAAATTTTTTATTGGCGTTGTGTTATTGGCCCTTAAACACGATTTGAAAACAATATTTCGGAAAATCACATTAAGGACTTTTTTATTTAAAAGGGGATAAATTTTCATGCATTATTTCCTTAACAACTATTTTTGTTTGACTGTTATGAAAATGCAATAAGAAGCAAATAGTCCAGGCGGTATCTGTTTTAAAAAGGGGAGACGCATATGATTGGAGATTTTTGCTTTAACGGTTTCTAAACAACATAAGAAATGATAATTTTTCTATGCAAATAAAAAAAAACGTGGGCTTAATTGTTATTGCAAAAATGTATAAAAAAATAGCAAAAAAATCCATTTTTTTCTTGGATTTCTCGTCGACAACTTAGCAACTATTCATTTTAGACAAAAATGGAAGAGGAAAAAAAGTTTTGTAATTAAATTTTGAACAAGAGAGTTAGTTGCAATTCGAAAAAATAATTATTGTTATTGCAAAAATCGGAAAAATCATTTAAAAAATTTCAAAAAATGCTAGTTTATTTGTCAATTTGTTTCAGACACTTGAATAATACCTAGGAACTTCATACTTTTCCGAATTAAACTTCTTAATGCATAGAATCATCACACCAAATTTCATCTAATTCGGTTCTATGATTTTTACATAATTGTTTAAATTTTTTATTTTTGTTTTTAATTAAATTTTCAACATAAAATTTCTAAAAATCTAGAGCCTTTGAATACTTGAAAATATCAACACAAAAAGAAGAGCTCTCAAGCTTTAAAATGTTTTTTGAAAGATTCAAATCGGACGATTAGGTAAGCCGTGGTGATTGTTTAAACATTTTCACAAAAGGCTTATAAACAATTGCAATAATTTAATGTTTTTTTCCAATTTTTTTTAATTTTAAAATATGGTTTGAAAGTACTCGGAAAGAAGAGTATTAAAAAAAATTATGATCCGCCCATAATTTTCGGAATTAAAGTTAACCCTAATTTACAGCAAAACTAAAGGGCTGTTTTTTGAACTAATAGGTTTGTCATTCCGAGTACTTTCCAGATATAAATTTTCAAAATCACGGGCGTCCCATTTAAAATGTCACTCAAAGATATTCAAGACCGCGTGAAATCCATGAGGTATCAGTGGTGGGGGGAGCAAATACATAGCTACTCCGATCTGAATTCTCGAGTTCAAAACTGCGACGCTCGGAAAAATTTCAATTATTTCAGCTTCTAATGGACCAATTCCGATTATTCTTTTTTAAAATCGCTGTCTCTGTTAAAAAATTCAATTATCATATGTTCAACTACCTTTTATTATTAATTATTGGACTCGCAATTGCGAAAATGTTTAAACAATCACCACGGCTCACCTAAGCGTCCGATTTGAATATTTCAAAAACCATTGTTAAAGCTTGAGCCTCGTTGAGACCTCTTCTTTTTGTTGTGAAATTTTCAAGTATTCAAAGGCTTTAGATTTTCAGAAATTTGATTTTGAAAATTTTTTAATTTAAAAAAAAATAAAAAATTTAAACAATTATGTAAAAATTATCTAACCGAATTGGATGAAATTTGGTGTGATGATTCTATGCACTAAGAATTTTAATTGGGGAAAGTATGAAGATCCTAGGTATTATTCAAGTGTCTGAAAAAAAAACTGACAAATAAACTAGCATTTTTTGCAATTTTTTAAATGATTTTTCCGATTTTTGCAATAACAATAATTATTTTTTCGAATTGCAACTAACTCTATCTTGATCAAAATTTAATTACAAAACTTTTTTTCCCCTTCTATTTTTGTCTAAAATGAATAGTTCCTAAGTTGTCGACGAGAAATCCAAGAAAAAAATGATTCTTTTTGCTATTTTTGTATACTTTTTTGCAATAACAATTAAGCCCACGTTTTTTTTATTTGCATAGAAATATTATGATTTCTGATGTTGTTTAGAAGCCGTTAAAGCAAAAATCTCCGATCATATGCGTTTTACCCAACCCGAAACAGATACCGCCTGGACTAAAACAAAAATACGCGGTTCAAGCTTCTACTTCAAAAAATTGGAATATATTGAATAATAGGTATTCAGTACTGTATCTAAGAAACGTCATCATTAAAAAATAGTTTCATTTTACGGTACCTACATAACATATAACGAAATAGTCTTTGACATTGGTGTTTTGTTACTATATTGTACTTGACCTCTACCGAGCTATGTCCCCCCCTGCGCCCCCCTTGTCCGTTATCTAATCATCGTAGTTTTATTAAGTATTTACAATAATATGCACCTAATTATTTATTAAAATATCTACGTAATAATCACTAAACACTCGATACTCAACTAATATGTATGTGTCAATATAAAAATATAAATATTTTCCGCCTCCCAAAAGACATGATGTTTATATCTAAGTATTGACACTATAGAGAAAACACACAGATAACCTTAAATGTTATTTAATTGCATTGACGTTATCTAGTATCAACTAATTTTTACAACTATTATCAAGTGACAAGCATGACAACTGGTGAAGTGGTAAAAAGTTTTTTAGGTATATAAAGTACCTAATTGCAACCTCACCTTCAATTTCACCAGAAAAATAAAAATAGAAATTACTGAACAGCAAAGTCAAACTGGCTGATAAAATAATCGTATTGTTTTGCAAGTAGAAACACAACAAATAACTTTTAATTCACTCAGTATTTTACACCTTCCCTTCTTGGGACAATTTTACTAGCAAAAATATCTGCACTAGACACTAGACACTAGACACATTTGGGTCAAATAAATAGACATGACACTTGTAATAGAAATGCAATAAAACAAGTGGTAAACAAGCTAGTTATTTGCAACTTCTACTTGAAACGTAAAATCTAATATTAATGTCTGAAAAGTATAAAAACACACATTAAAGGCATTTATGGACATTTTTCTCACATATTTTTTAAATAAAATATATAGGTAGGTACATTTTCAGGTGCATTTTAACAGTAAGCTAAGTAGGCAATACTTTTTCTCGAACTATGATAATAATAACACTATTATTTCTAAAAAATGTAACAGTTTCCATTTTTTACAAAAAATCGATAAGATTGCATAATATGTCAAATGACGTTCATTACTTTTTAGAATATAAAATTAAACCACAAACTAGAATTAGAAAACTACATCACAGCTTTAGAAGATAGTCTGTATCATTTTTGTTCTAAAGCAAACAATGTCACTGGATTGTTACGGGAATAATGTTACAGATTATAGCTATTTCCATCGTTTTCATAACTAAATATGCTTCTGGTAACAGGCAATTTACTAGAAAGTGAGTGTATTCAATCATATTCATGACCAGCATGCAGGACAAGCATATTGCCCAAAATCATCGTTCTTTGTTCCGTTCTGAATTCGTACATCAAAAAACGAATGTCGTGATAAAACTATTACAATTAATTATAGAAATATAAGCGTTGTTAATTACGTACACTACATAAAAATTATGATGAATAAAGACTTACCAGATGGACTTTCACTGGACAACACACGGAATTTCCAAACGGACGCGAACGCGAACGAAATTAGTTAGGTTATACTACCCGATCGAAGGCAGCGTGTTGACAGCGCGGCAGAATTCAAAAAACTGGTGTTAGTCAAGCATTCGCGAGGCGTATCGATGTTGGCAACTGTCCACGTGTGCCCTTGAATCGCGATTCGATAACGTAGCCGCGGTAGACAGCTAGGCGGCGTTTTCCGTCCGCGATTGTTTTTTTATTTTTTATTTGATAGCGTTGAGATGAGGCCACGAAAGCGGCAAGGAATCCAAAGTACGTTAGATTAAAGATTAAACGATTGATTTATAATGGCGAACAAATTAATGCGTACAATTAGCATTTGAATGAAAAAGCAAATACGCAGAAGCTATAAACGATGTTTACTTTTGTGTTAGTATGTGTAGAGATAAACGGCAAATATTTGTTTAAAAAAATAAAGACATTGTTTACTTGGGTTAACAGAAATAAATAATGACTATTTCAGATATTAAATCGACTTTTATTTTCACGTGCAATTTGCGGGTTTATAATAGCTATTTCTATTTCTTAAGCGATAAATAATTTGTGGTTTTAACATACCTATGACCTTTTTATAGTTTTTCATGGTGACAATTGAAGGTCTATTGTTTGTATACCTACTCGATTTAGGAGCATATTTTTGATATACTCCCTTTGTTATCTCAGTCGTCTGTACGGACGCCAATGACGCTAAATCAGAAAATAATGAGACTATTATAAGTATCTTTTATAGTTTAGGTACCTACCTGCATATTTTTCAGGCACTGGGTACACACGTGCACAATCCAATTTTATATATAATTTATGAGTGCGGTAAAACCTGACAATATGTTTATTCTAATGCTTATTATTGTTTTTGTTACCATATACACGTTTCCGAGAAATGTATGCGAAAAATAAAAATATATCTTTCCATTATTTCATCATCAGTCACTGCGTGTCATGTTGAGAAATGAAATAATTACAACCAAATGGGGCTAGAGTTGAAATATAATAAATTTCAATGACTTCCTATACATTTTTGTCTATATTTTGTCTTAGTGCTATTATATCTCAATTTATCTTAATTTTAGTCCGTTTTATTTTGTATTAATTCGAGCAAGCAGGTACCTATAGGATTTTAACTCTGTAATAACTATGAGGACTATTATTTTTTTAATGCCTTTAACAAACTAAAATTTTGTCTGTTTCTTTTCTCGTGTATATCAAACTCGCTAATAAAATAAAATCGCTGCAACATTGCCAACACATCACAAATAAAACTGAAAAATTGTAGAATGAGGAAACTGCCGTATTATCATTTTCAAAAATTTACCACACTTTCCATTCGGAGACAACGAAATCGGAAAAAACTGCACAAGAGCCAAGGACGATGTCCCAATGGACCTAGAGCCCTCCAATGCAGCGATACCAGTAAGCGCGGCGCGGGAAGTGAATTTTTCGCGTTGCTTTCCAAAATTCCGTCGTCGCGCTCAAAACCGCTCCAAGCAGCCCCAAACCGTTCTACGCATTAGGCCACCCAATAGAGATTTTTTTTGCACACTTAAATATTACAGCAAATTTCATGTACGAGTATTACCTTTTGAAAAATACTTAGTAAATTAAAACCCGTGATTTCCCCAGCAAAGTCGTCAATAATTTTTTTTAAACAATAAGAACATCTGCAAAAATGACATTTTTTGTTTTTTTTTATAATATCTCGAAAAATAATGATGGAATCGTCTTACTCTCAATAGAACTTTTGTAGAGAATAGAAAAACCTATAAAATGTTTTTTTGTGGTACCCGAACGGTTCATTTTTTACAGAGAAAATCGGGAAAAACCTCTAAAATAGACCTTTTTTCAAATATTCATAACTCCGTCAAATTTGAAGTTAGAAAAACAATCTTGCGGAAAATGACAGATATAATAATGTAGTTTAATCGTGCGCAAGATGGTTTCTTTCCGATGCATAGTTTTTGCACAATTGCATTATAAACAAATTAGGGTCTTTTTTTGCACAGCGTGGCGATTTATCAAAAATGGATCTCGGATTTTCGCCTGGGCGATTGGAAATATGCTAAAAATGCCCTTGAAAGCCGCCCGAAACGATGTACGCTGGAGCCAGAAAACTACTCCATACAGTCAAAACCACCCCGCCGCGCCGTAACAATCCAAATCCCCAAGAATGCAAAATGAGGGCCGCGATGCCGTTTTAGGTCCAAATATCGGCGGTTGGGCAATTCAGTAACCAGGAACGGAACCCTGGCCAGAGTGTGAACTCGAACAAAATTGTTTGATTTTTTATCTGCTACCTGTTGTAAATGCATGTACATTATTGTTATTTTGCCCGAAGGAAACAATCAAATACAAAAATTCTCTTTTTGAGTTAAATTCTCTCCAAAAAAACACCAAACCAAGTTAGATTGTTTCCAAAAAATCACTAAGCTATCCACCTTAGTCAGTCCTACCTATGACCCCCAGGGGTAGGCAGATCTTAAAGTTAACATACACTAACCCTTCTACAAGGTCCTGTGAATAAAGTTCTCCGAATTTGAAAGTCTTCTACGGAGACCTTAAATCATATTTTTAACGCTTAGCTCACAAAAAAAAAATAGTAGTAAAGACACCAGTCATAGACTCGAAGTACTGAAGATCCTAAGATCGTCAATTCATTGTAAAAGAACTCAAACAGAGTCAGTTGAAACCCTAACTAAAACTCAGTAAGATCAAGTGAAGTGCATCCCATTGTCTCTGGACTAAATAGAGCGTAGACTCCATCTTTCTAAACAACACACTATCGTCATCAATGGAGAAGAAACTTATAATGACCCTACCTAGTAAAATTAGATAAAATTTTATGTAACGTTTCTTATTTAGTGGGAAGCGTCAGTTAATTGTATTGCAGGTGTTTTTCCCTGTCCCACAGCTATTAATTACGCTATAAACAAAGTGATTCCTTGTCAATGCAGCAAATTGAATGTTAAAAACAAATGTTATGTACAAATCAATTATTTTGTTCAGAATGACATATGATTGGAACATATTTGGCACACTGCCCGTTGCTGATACGCCTGTGGGTATAATTTGCCTTAGTGGAAATACCCAAGAGTCCCTTCACTGATAATTATCTGAGATAAATAGTGGAAGATTTTCGACAATTACACGTGAACACTTCTAAATGATATCGTAAAAACAAAATATAAAAAGGAATTTTGTATATAATCTTACTACTTCGGAATTAAGGAAATTATCTACAGATTTTAACCACAACATATACAGAACATCATGGTTCTGTTGTTGCATTGCGTGCTAAATCACAGCATATGTGCCATTTCAAAGCCGACGTGATTTTGCATGATTAGATTTCGAAATATTTGAAAAAAAATACGAAATTTTGGAAATCCGTTCTCGTTTAATTTCAGCCTTATTTGAGGAGATATTGAAAAAAGAAGAACACTTTCCCTAGGCCACTTTTTGCCCTCTATCGAATGGCATAATCAATTTTTATATGTAACGTTTCGGCTCTCCAGGACCATCAACAACTTCATTTTTTTAAATACGACCCTGGAAATTTTATTACATTTTTTGCAAACCTTCATGGCTCCCAATACTGTACTACCTCAGCCCGAACCAGATTCATACGTTTTGTCTCGAAAAATTCATCTTCAGTGTATTCGTTCCAAATTGATCTAAATTTTTTATTTAGGTACATTTCTTTGTTTATTGAATTATCGTACACTGTAAGTGTCATTAGACCCTGTGAAATCCATCTGGTTATTTAAGCTATTACCACTACGCATTATAATAAAATATTATTAGAGTTTTATTCCCGATTTCTAGGCTTCTCGAGTGCTCAAAATTCAAACAAATTCCGATCTATTTTTTTTAGGATATTCATACAAATATATCTGACATACTCTTTCACAGTTGCAGTTACAGATATAATAAATTCCGATAATATTACGCTGATCTTCATTTTCAACCTTTGACAAAATGAAATGTTTTTAAACATTTACTGAAATTTTTTAAAGAAGAATATTCAGTTGGCGTTTTGGTTGTTCATATGCATTTTTAAGAATTAATTTGCCATAAAAATTTAAAATTGTAATAATGTTTTAATTTTGACGCAACAACTTATTGAGTTTGATGATGGTCCTGGAGAGACGAAATGTTACATATAAAAATTGATTATGCCATTCGATAGAAGGTAAAAAGTGGACATGAGAAAGTGTTGTTCTTTTTTCAATATCGCCTAAAACAAATCAGTTTTTTTCAAATATTTCGAAAACTAATCATGTCAGCCTTGATTTTTTAGAGGCATAATGTTGGTCTCCTGATTGCGCAACTTTGCCCCCATTTAACTGATTCTTCATCATGAATTTTTAGCATGTCGAACACACGTAGAACTACGATCTTCTGTTTATGTTGTGGTTAAAATCTTTAGATAATTTCCATTCAGATGAACACTCTGAAAATAATATGCAATGTTCTTTTTCCTACGTCAATATGTACAATACGTGTTCAAAGAAAGGGTTCATGTATTTCCCTTAAAAGGTTCTTGTTAGTTGATCTTCGTGGTAGGAGGTGCCTAAATAACACAAACATGTCCTAAGGATATCCTCAGGATGTCTGGTGGGATATACCCGTATGTCCCAGTTATGTCTAATAATAGGGCATTCGAAGATCTTATGTTATACATATACAAATCAGGATATCATTCAGATATCCCACCGTATGTCCTATGGACATACAGGTTAGGACTTGTATTTAGGTTATACGCTATTCTTAGGACAAATTGGGGATGTCCGAATAGTATGAAAGAAATAGGTTTTGCTCAGGACATTGGTGGAATTTAAGTACAATTAAGTTTAGGTAACAATAAAAAAATCGAGTTCTAAATTTCTCACCGAAATAAAAATTTATAATTCCGAAATTTATAAGCTCTTATAAAAAATTAAGTATTTTACGTTGAGTGTTGATGTTCATTTATTTATAGACATACTTTATATTGGTCTATTTTAAATAATAAGAATACAAAAATGGCGGTTAATCATAAACAAAGAAACCGCATAGTTTTCGAAAATTTTGCGCAGTTCTGGCTTTATATGAAATGAACGAATTTCCTTCGAAAACTTAAATATAATAATTGAATGGTCTGTATGTGCTATTTTATGCATTTTATTTATAGTTACTAACCAATGGAATCAAGTTTTTAGGCCAGTTGCGACACCAACACGGACTGCTCTTAAAAAATTTTGCAATGTTTCAGAAGGTCGAAATGTTATAAAATAGAATTAATCTTAATTGCACTTTAATAAGCAGATATAAGTAAATGCGC
Organism: Anoplophora glabripennis; assembly: GCF_000390285.2. Classification (NCBI taxonomy): domain Eukaryota; kingdom Metazoa; phylum Arthropoda; class Insecta; order Coleoptera; family Cerambycidae; genus Anoplophora; species Anoplophora glabripennis. The sequence goes on from NW_019416279.1 coordinate 332,074, forward strand.
AAAGGTTACTTTTTTTAAGTTAATCTAAATCGGTTTCATTTACCTGCTAAATATATTTTAATAATTAATTTTTGTGTATATGCACAAATAGAATGATCTAAAATAATAATTATTTGATTTTTTAAATAATTGAAATATATTAAAGAAGTTGGTCTTCATTTAATAATTTAGATCCTTCTTATTTGTTGCGAAAATATTTCACACATTCCTTCAGAAAATTAAAAATTAAAGACGCTGTACATGCAACATGATAAATATTAATAAAGAGAGCACATTTACTTATGAGAGCGATTTAAAATACATTACAATTAATTAATAACTGAGACACTTAAAGCTGTTCCAAGAAAATTGAATAATTAACAATCAAATACAATTATTTCAGAGCGAATGACTCACGTGTTTTGGAACGCCATTGGGTAACAAATCAATCAGTGCCCAAGGGCTCTCATGCGTCAATTCAGAAAATTCATCTCGAAATCATAATTGGTAGTTGAGCCATAAACATCAGCGCCTGCGCCACCTATGTTGTGGATAGTGGACATTATAACTGAATAAAAATAATTGAAATAATAAATTGATTGGTTACAAATTCCCAGAATTTCAAAAACTGTTGTTGACAGCGCCATCTCTCAAAAACACGAGAAAGCGCAACGAAACGCGTTACAGAGAACTTGAACAAAGTTGAAATATGAAAATTTGAAATAATTGATTCTAATTAACACCGAAAGATGTCACTGCTGCATTCATTTTTAAACAATTCAAGCATACGGGGCGTTTTCACTTTAAATTAATTTTTGAGATACAACTTTGAAAAAAGGGGAATATCCTTTATTACGTTAATGAACTATCTGTAAATGAACTTGATATTTGGTACAGAAGACGTATTTTGATTGTTAAACTATTTGCTCCTTCTGATGTAGTGTCGAGGACGATTCCAGAGGTTCATAAACAGTTTTAACAATTTTGATTGTTATTTAAAGTAATCTTCCCCGAGTTTATAAAAACTTTTAGCTTTTTGCTTTAAACTTTCATGCCCTATATCTCGAAAACTAAGTCTACTGAGATAAAAAGTGATGGAGCATAATAGAGCCATTTTTTAATAAGGAATGAATAAAATAATTTCAGATTTTTTAAAATAGTGTTTATTATTTTATCTTTTTGGTGAACATTCATCGTTTTCATCAAGTTAAAATTACAAATGTGTTTTTCGTCAAGCGAAAATCCTATTACATTATAAAAAACTAAATGCAAAACTAAACAAAAATTCTTTTACAAAAAAGACATACGCAAAACAGCCTGTTACAACACAATTTTCAGACGTAAAATTAGCTATTTTTTTTTGGTTTATTTTTTATATATGTAGCAGAAAGGAATTTGAATAAGAAAAGATATGTTGATTAAAAGCAAATACCTGTAACATGTAACATCAGTTTGTGTTTTTTTAGTACACACTCCCCTGTTACACGCTACTGAAAAGTGAGACGATAGGTTATGGAACCTACAGTTATTTTTCAATAAGGATCTGTTCTCTTTTAATTCCTTGATTTATATTAAATCCAAATTAATTCCCTTTTTATATTTATTTTACTATTATTTATTATTTTACCTTTTATGCTGAACATTTAAATTTCGAAGTTGAAATTGAAATTTCTTAAAATATTTCTAAAATTACAAAAATGCTATATGGATAAATGCAAAACTATAGAAAAATTGATTTACAAAGTGAGATGCAAGAAGAATTATCAATTTTTTTTATATGTATATATATTAAAGATGAATTCAAATATGAAAAGATACACCATACACTTTTTCCAAATGTAACATCAACTTTGTATTTTTTTATGTTAAAATTTTCCTAAAATCGCAAAATTCCGTCAACTGATCCAGTCAAAATCGTAAATAGTTCTAATATTCTCTCCTCTTCTTCCCACTGACAAAGACTTCTTCCTCCTCTTCGCTGCCTTTTTGTAGTCTTTTCTTGTATAACTTGTTCTCGTCAGCGCATTTGGTCGTAATGGCGCTTCTTACCAAAGTCTCTGGGACTCTACTTCTCTTACTTACCACCTGAACAATATCGGAAATTATATCAGGATTCAACCTGAAAAAATAACGAATAAATTATTAATCATTTCCTAAACACCAAACGTGATTGAGTCCCAGAGCTTCATTAATCACTAGTAGTAGTTTAGTCGTTGTACTTCAATCAGTAAAAGTTTATTTTACCTTGCTTTGGCTTCCTTGTCTCTCGTCAGGAACGCTGGGCTAGGTTTCCCTGTCAGGGAGTGAGTAGCCAAGACTTTTCTGGGAAAAAGAGTGATTAACAGCTTCCTGGTTGCTGTGGTGTAGCTGGACCAGTTGATCGAGTCGTAGACTTGTTTGGAAATCTTAGTACCTCTAGAACCAATCTGAATCTGAAAAAATAGGCTAGGTGTAGTTTATGTTGTTTATAATGTAATTCAAATGAAAAAAAATCATTCATTAAATGTGGATGTTGTTGGGAATAGAAAGCTTGAGGCAAGACAAGGAGACTGAGAAGCAAATAACAGGAAATTGAAGGAGAAAAGGAATACCTACAAAGAAGTAAGGAAAAAGATATGACAAGGACAAAAAAATCTTACCATTTTAGAAAAATCATCAATATTTTCTTTATCCTCGTCGTGAGCTGCTGTATTTCCGTTGGCAGCCGTTTTGAAATTCGCCAGTTTTGACAGTGAGTCTTCTATATTTTTTTGTAAGTCTGAAAAAAATAAAAAATAATAAGCCAGAAAGAACAAGATGGCAAATCTATACGATGCATAAGGAAAGAAACCATTAAAAAATTAAAATAGTATTTACCTGATACTAGAGAATGTATTTTTCGATATTTTGTTTTGAGTTCTTCGTATTCTTTTTTTAAGTTAGTATTGTCATCTGATGAACTGTGATCCGTCTGAGTTTCCTTATTTTCAGTGATGGTAGTTTGTTCGGACTTTATATAGTTGTTTGTTAACACATATCCATTTCTTGGCATTTCATATTTGGCAGCATTAATTGATTCTGTATACCTCCTCTTATGGAGAATGTATTCTTTTCTTGACATCTGTAAACAATAAAATTAATCACGTTATTGATATGCGTTTTTGTTGGGCAAATTATGTAAAACTATAGGGGGTAAAAAATTTTGCAATTTGAAAAATGCTAATTAAGATATTAAAAGTTCTTAAATGAATATAATTTCCAGAATAAATAATTAGTTCTTGAAAATTATTTATTTCCTGGGCTACTACAAAAAACCACTTAGTTTATAAAACTATTTTTCACTAAAAATTGTTTATTACGATTGTACAGCATCAAAACGTGAATTATTACAAAATTTCTTGTGAAATTGTTATTATCTAAAACACATTAAATAAAACATTATTAAAAACATTTTAAAACTTACATAGTCAAAAACATTTATATTAAACATATTATAAATAAATTTTGTTTTCTATTAGGTATATTGTTAATCAATTTATATGTATAATCTAACAAAGTCGGAGGCAATATGACATATGAAAATATTTTGTTTTAAAACGAACCAAGGCCAGGTAAGAAATGTTCATAAGAAATCGTATAGGTTTTTTATATTTCATAGACGATATACAAGGTAGTAGAAATTAAATTTAAAGTTGAGGAAAATGTAAAAATTTAATTTTATTATGATTGACATAATATGTTTAAAAGTTTTAAACAATATTGATATTTTGACCTATGTTTTAGTGTTTTTAATAATTTTTCATTTAATATGTGGTGTTAAAATTTTTTTTTAGATAATAACAATTGTAAAAGAAAGTATAATAATTCACGTTTTAATTCTGTTATCTGAAGATGGGGTATAAACCCTAACCGATCGTAATAAACAATTTTTGGATGAAAAATAGTTTTATAAGCTAAGTGTTTTTTTTCAACCAGTATCCCAGAAAATAAATCATTTTCAAGGATATATTAAAGGAAATAGAATATACTTACAATTCTGGTGTCTTCAGTTTTAAGTGAGTCTTTATGCGTCTTAACAAGGCGTTTGAAATTTTTTTTCAGCGATCTAAATTTATCTGTAATAAAAAAAAACAACCACTTTATCTTCTAGGAAAGACGATAAAAATATAGGTCCTTTACTACAATATGTAGAAATATACAGGGTTTCCGAAAGAAAAAAGAGATCTGTATCGCTAGAATGTGATGCTCAGTTTTATTTTCAAAGTCACTTCCTCCCGAAAAATTGTTACTAAAAATTATATTTAGTTTTCCAATACCTTCAATGGCAACGAAGTTATAGTCTAATTAACATTCTTGCGTGATAACCCTGTATAACTCATACATCAATGGATAGTTACAGTGGTGGACAGAAAAAAGTTTTCGACTTAAACTTATTCAATACTAAACAAACCAAAAGCTTTATAAAGGTTATTTCTAATTACAGACCTATTACCACATCTCTTAACTTTATAGCAATTTATCCGTTACCGTTAGTTAGCAACTGCATATTTCCATGTCAAGATGGGTTCATGGAGAAAAGATCGGTTGCCTCAAATCTTGCTTACTTTACTTAGTTCGTATCCAATGTAATTGATGAACATGGACATGTTGTGTAGTTATTTTGATATACCGACTCAAACGTTTTCAACAGCATTCACCATAATATTTTAACTATGTAGCTACATCTGGAGTTCCCCAGGGCTCAAACTTTGGGCCACTGTATTTTTTTTATTCATATGTGACTTTTTTCAATTTTTTTATTGACGACATTAAACTGTTTATCATGAAAATTAACTTATACAGTCTAACAACAGTTGAAAAATAGTGATTATAGATTAATTTTTTTCCTGTAGCTGGAGTAATCTGCAGGGCAATAAACAGGAAACTTTTTATTTTCCGCAGCTGTACGTCTTATAGGTACTTACCAGAGACTTTGACTACTATTCCCTCGCTTCGAGCTGTACCGTATTTTATTCTAACAATGTCACCTTCGGTTAAACAACGCCAGGACAGCCATTCGATATCTTTTCCTGAGAAAATTTCGTATTCGTGACCAGGGTCGCTCGCGGCAAAGAAGACAAGAACGTAGATTCTCTTTGAACTTAAGTCTAGGCACTCGTTGTTTTCACTTGTTTTCTGTGGTGGCTTCAGATCTGTCATGCTATAATCAAAGGAAAAAACGAATTGAAACATTGAATATTAAAAATTTTACGTTTTTACTTATTACATCTCATTTTCATTTGATTTATTTGTAGGCTTTTTGTAAAAAGACAAAGGTTAAACAAAAAAAAATATTGAATTAGTTAACAAGATCTTGTTTTGAAAATATTTTACTTCCTCAAAGTTTCCTATAACGTTGTACACTAAGAAAACAGTTTCATTGGTAGTTACGAAGAAAATTATTAATAGTAACGGTATGAGATGCACCTAATATACATGTAAAAGTTGTGATTAGATCCTTTCTATACAAAATGTATGGATTAATTTTACTTACCTTGTATTCGATGTTAGTAAAGGCGGCTGAATAGAAAATTTTAGACACTTAAGGTATAATCGACGGCACCACTTGCTACACTATCTTGTTGACACAGCTTCAAATTGAATAAGATGCATCTAATGTTAACGTTACCTTATATAGCAGGTAATCCACCAAAGACTCTACTTAAAATCAAATTAGTAAGTGACCCATTTTAAGGATTAACATTTGCATTGGAATCATTATACTGGATTAAAATTTGCTTTGAATTTTTAATCTTATATCTACCTATAGTTCTAAGTAATAAAGAAAATAAATTCCAAATTTATTAATTACATATAGCAGATTAAAATGTTTTTAGAATTATTTTCAATAACGGGCCTAATGATTGTTTCTATCTCAGGTGTTACGTAGAAAATTCCAAAAGGGATTATCCAGCAGTTACCTGTGATTTATTTGGCAAGTTCAAAGTGCGGCTGAAGGGTTGTTCGTGTAAAATCCAACCCGTAACCGCCTAAAACTAAAAGACAATGTGTTGCCTGAAAGTAATTTCTAGTAACATTTAAGCGAGTTTTGTTATTCAGGAAAAATTTCATTTCAAAATTTAACGGCGAATTAAAAATTAATAGATTTTCTGTCAGTATTTATCCAGAGATACTTTGTTTTCCAGATGGAAACATATAGTTTATTTAAAATTGCTTAAACAGTTGAGGAATGCTATGTAAATAATGTTTTATTTTATTTTTATAAAGCGATTATTTTAGAATTATTATTATTTCAAAAGTAACTTTGTCACAATAAATATTGCACCATAAAACGACTAATTTAATGAATTTGTTTTTCTCTTTGGCCACTATACAGGGTGATTAAATTATAATGTCATTAATTTTAACCAAGTATTCGGAGGGCCTAATAAAGACAAAAAATTACATCATATTTTCTGACCGGGAACGCGCTGGCAGACCACAGAGCGTTCGAATGTTGAAGCGAAACAGCTGATTTCCTCAGTCGACTTGAATTTTGCAATTGGTTTCAAAATTAAAGTGCAGCGGATTACAACTTTATTACTAAAGTGTAAAGTGGACGGATGAGTGTTGTTTTAGCCGTACTGGCATTTTCAGTACGGTACCTACTGATTCAGTAGGCACCATTCAATTCTTTGAAAAGCAATAAGTCACATTATAAATAATACTAAAAGCTCATATTCAATAAATAATTATAAAACATAGTGAAAACGTTAAAAATACATATTTAAAATATTAACTTGTAAAACCTAACATTCGAAAATAATTATTATTCTTATACATTTGATTTTATTACCAAATAAATAATACTTGTTAATTTTTAAAATGTAAACAAGTCTTATTTATTCATGTATCTAGGTAAAAAGATCTGTTTATTGTTTGTCGTTCACAACGCAATAAAAACGCGTTAAAAACTTGGTTAGTGACCGAATAATAGGGTAAGTCAAGATTCACTCTCGATAAATCCCTGAGGGTCAGCGGTCGATTTGAAAATATTTTTTCAGCCAAAATGTGCATTTAAATTTTATTTTAATAGTGTATTTGTATTCTATTCATTTTTTCCTATATTCTCTTAAAATTAATGACATTATGACTGAATCATTCTGTGTATGCTATAATGACACTAAATTGTAGTAGGCATTTGTTTTTAATCACGACCAACTTTGTTTTAAAACAAGAACTTTATTTTAACAGAACCCCATAGTATAAAAATTGCTGTTCTTTTAGTCCATTTCGAACTACCTAAGGAGGGTAGGGTGCCAAAATGTTGTTACACATTTTTTGATGCTATACTCTTCGTAATAAGAAAAAAGTTCCAATAAATATATGCTTTTTAAAAATAGTTGTAATACGGTAACTTATGACACAGATTAGGAAAAAGAAATAAAGATAATACAAAAATTATAATACATGCCCCTGGAAGAAATTTAAAAAATACGTAAATAAATAAAGCACTATTCAATATAAAATACTAAAGTATGATGTCAATTTCCATTAATTTAGCAATTAAAATATTAGGTATTTAAATATTGAAAAATAAATATTACACATTTTCAAATTTCATAATGATGCACATTTCTTTACCCCTGAAGCCGGCCCTGTTTTTCTTAGCAACACGAGACAGGTGGTTGCTCGCTAGACCAGAAATTTTACATTTTTTTCAACCGTCCCGCGCCATTCACAAAGCCTGCTAGATTTAAAAGCCTATTTTCCACAATGAAAACTTTTCTATCGCCCTGGAAAACGCTTGTACCACTTATATCTCGCAGGAAATTAGCCCGACTTTCCCATTGTGCGTCAGGCTCAGCATAGAAATCCTTTAATCCTGGATCTGGATTACAACCAATTATGGTCCTACAAAAGGAATTTGCGGGGACTTTTCGAAAGACGGATTCTGCGTTATTGGATTCCGTGGTTGCGGCAGTGCCCAGTTTTTAGGACGTCATCGGGTCCTGCTGGATGGTGGGAATGATCTTCGCAAAGTCATAGTGAAATAAATGAGCCGCAGATTTAGGCTAGTGATGCAAAGTACATTATGTTCATAAAGAATTTTAACATTCCACTACACGAGATTGTGTTTTCTTTTATGAAAAATTGTTAATTGCTGATCGTTTTTGTTTTATTCGAAAAGTTATGACAAAGTTAAAATATATGTTTGTTTTATTTTTTAAAAGGAATGGAATTAATTCTATAGAGAATCAAAAAATGTCTATGCTATTCTTTTGTGAATTGAATAGATTTGCAATAAGGGAAAAATCTTGCCTGAAAATAATAGGAAAATATCAAATATGTTGTTATGTATTAAATTTAATCTATACCAATATTTTCTAAAATTTGATTACAATGAAAATGTTACGAATTGGTATAATTTGTGAAAATCAAACAGTTTATTTTTATCGTTTTCAATTAATCGTTTTGTAGGATTAAATAACGATTTAGGTACATATATTGAACGTATTATATAATTCTAAACACACAAACTTACTTAATGGGCAATAGCGAACAGACAACGGAGCATGTAGAGAAGTAGAACAGCGTCAGCCATTATTGTGCAATGGAAAGCCACAATAAAATTAATCTCACGGTTTATGTATTTGCCTGAATAGTTAACTGAGTGTTGATCAAAACTGAAATTATTGGAGTTGAGTAATAAAAGATTATTTATCGAGTTTAAAATTGTTGAATCAACAGTAATTTTTTTTATTTACTATTGACTTGAAGCTGTATACTATGATTTATAATAGTAAATTAATTTAAAGGCATAATTTTGGGAATTGGTGATAATAGTCTAAAATAGAAGCGTTTTACTTGTTTTGTAGAGCATTTGGAGCTCTACCAATAAACAGCCACAAGACAAACATATTAATTTGTATTTAAACAAACAAATATATAAAAATACATTGCTGATTGTCAGTAAACCAACATTTCATAAATAAATATAATAAATAAATAACATAACTAACCAAAAAAATATATCACATGTATCATATACAGAGTGTGCAATTTAGTGCGAAATATTTTAGGGGGTGGTTGCAGAAGTTATTTTGTGAAAAAACGTTCATATAAAGGTAGGTCGAAATATGTTTCGATTCCGAGATACACTGTTTAAATTTAAATTTTTTATTTATTTTTGTTAATTATTTCTAAGTTTTAAAGTCTCGAAATCTGGAAAACGCTTTGGAGCGATAAATGTTTATTTTTTGGGGTGATCTGAATATTTCTACTTGCACCAGTGACGTTCGCGCGAGAATGCCACACCATTTTTTAATAAAAAAAATGGTACGCCACCGACTTTCCCGTTTTGATATTTTTTTAGAAATCCGCCATTAATTCTGAATGAAATTGGTCTCTTCAATTTTTTTCATAGGATGCACCGTTTTTGAGGAAAAAAATAAGACATATTTTATTGCCAGTGGTGAATTTTTAATTTCTATTATTACATTATCTAGTAGGTTGCTTTCAATATTTCTAAATAAAATACAACCACCAAATTTCGAGTCAATACCTTTAAAACTCTTAAAATAATAATTAATAAAAATAAAAAATTTAAATTTAAACACTCGGAAACAAGGCATATTTCGACCTACGCATAATTCACAAAATAACTTCGGCAACCACCTCCTACAATATTTCGCACTTATTTACAACCACCCTTTATAATGATTATTTCATACCAATGTTGATTTGAATAAATCTATTTAAAAATACTGTTTTAAGGGATGTAACATATTACAATTCCTTCGTTTTCATTCTAGCTTCCAAGGTTGTTTGGGAAATTTTTCATTAGAAGTTGTAAGCATATTATTATTTGTATTTGTTCTTTTTACTAAATCTGTATATGTTAAAGAAAAATATATTTTTTTTCAAAATAGGTACATGCATACATATTTTCAATTCAAATGTTTTTGCAGTAAATGAAAAAAAGGAATAAATAAGAAATTAATAGGGGGTAATTAAGGTAGCTTTTCCAATAATAAACAGGGGTAAGTGTACTAATTATTTAAGTAATAAATTTTAACACACACTAAATATTTTAATTCATTATTTAATACCAATTAATTAATGATTTAATTGGTTGTAATAAATTTAATTTCCTCCCAATAAATTCTCGTAGAGACATTATTATATATGTACTAGAAAGACCCGGCAAACGTTGTTTTGCCATATAAATTATTCCTAGGATTATTTTAGTAGATTTTTCATAAAGAAATTTCACTTCTACCATCTATATTATATTTAGTGTTATTCAGTGTATATCGTGTATATTTTTTTTATTAATGTTAATAGTAAACGTCACTATTACGATTGATGCACAAACAATAATAATAATGGCCGAAAACTGTAGAGAGTGAGAAACGGCTTATTGTGTGAGAGAGATCTCATCCCTACTCCGTTCTGTTTACTGGGTCAGAAGTGACACCGGTCGACGCCTGGCGGGGATAAAAAAATGATCAAGTGATAATTGATCAGTTATCGACCGGGGTTGAAAATTATTGAATTACTAATATCGCTATTAAAAAATAGGGGTTGATGGTAGAAGGGTGAAAATTTAGGATTGTATGTATTTTTTAAAGCCACATCATAAAAAAATAAAAATAAAAAATTTTGTCCAAAAAAATTAAAAAAAAAATTTTGGGGTGGACCACCCTTAACATTTAGGGGTATGAAAAATAGATGTTGGCCGATTCTCAGACCTACTCAATATGCTCACAAAATTTCATGAGAATCGGTCAAGCCGTTTCGGAGGAGTACGGGAACGAACATTGTGACACGAGAATTTTATATATAAGAAGATTATAATGGCCTAAATGTAGGCTTAAAATAAAATTTTGGTCTAAAAGCCAAAGGACATGTATCTGCAATTAAGATATGGACTTAAAAGATCCCATGTATGAAGCAAATGCATTTTTTGAATAAAAAAATATATTAAAATGTGATTAAATACAAAAAAGGGTTTACATTTAATACTATAATTTGGTCTTTATCCTTTACATCAAACGTTTGTTTTTATTTTAAAAATTGGAATTGCTTTTAAAACGAACTAAATTGGCGTATTTTTTTTTAATTTAGCTAAAAAATAAGGTCAAATAACCGAAGAATTTTTCAAGACAATCTACGTCAATAAAATACTACTTTAAGAATTTCATATAACAGACTATTTGATCCCAAAACATTTAAAGTTCCCTCACAGAGCCTGTAAGGAAATTCAACGTGGGTAGATGACCGAAAAGTGCGTCCTTTAGGACTCCCCGTGCAACTCCCAAATGTGACGGCTTTACGATCTTCGTAGTAACTCCTCCACCATTTTCTTAGTATATAATTCAGCGCAAGCTGTTGCCTTTCCAGTTCAAGCGTATAATTCGAATAACCAGGGCGTTTACCCAAGATGCAATCGTTAGGGACAAAATACTCATTTAATATTATTGTAACTGCTTTCATAGTTTTCACTATACAGGTTAGTATCATTACAATCGGTTTACGATTCAAACTTTGCAATTGTTTGATTTTAGGTGTTACCAGCACTGGTAGAAAGTTTCCCTGAATATGAAAATGAAATGATATCAGCATATCCAGCTCAAAATAGTATCAAAGCAAGGGATTTAATCAGTTTGCTACGCGTTAAAAAAATTATGAGGTCGTTTGCCGAAAACAACGATTATTCCATAGTAGGGAAATCATGGTCACCTAGCAGTGCAGAGAAAAGTGTTATTAATATTTTACCAAGGCTTCGCAAAAGAAACCTGGAGCATTTAGCCAAAAGTAGCGGGGGTTACTTGAAAAGGATTCAAAGCGAAAGTAACCATACTGATAAAAAGGAAGATGTTAAACAAATTACAAAGATCATCCAAGAAATTCTTGGTAAACGTAAACGAGGTAAGTTAACTTAGTAGTAATGATAATTAAACATTAGTGATAATTATTTTTGTAGGTGTTCACACTCTAGCAAAGAATAGAGATTTTCCACATAAGAACTATAAGCCCAAAATGAGGGAAGTTTCTATCGGAACTTACGTCTATATAAGAAGAGGTCCTGATTTCCGACGCTAGTTTTTCGTTTTAATTTAAGCAAATTGACATACAATCATATTCAATAGCACGGATATATTAAATGCTCAATAAAGTTTAAAAATGCACTTTTTACTTTATGTTGGATGGCCCCGTAAATATTTCTTATCGTAGTGTACAGAAATGATACAAATAAAACTAAGAATTTAATGTAAAATTGTTTGTTAATTGTAATGAATATATATTTTAATAAATTTGTCAGAGATATTCACATAACATTCTACTCTTATACTCTTTTTACTTTCGTACTTAGAGAAAAAAATTAAAGTTGGCAAAGTTTTAGGCAAATTTCTTGTGATTTCAGACAGTACAAGCCAAATTTTGTATTTTCTAAAATCAACATCTAATAATCTAATCTCCCTTGGGCGGACACCAACGGGACCGACTAAAAGTGTCCCTTTAGGGGAGGTGTCCGCATAAAAGAAATATGAAAGAAAAAAATCGTTTTTTTTAATGAAAACCGTAATTAAAGAAATTGGGACATTTAAAACGTATATGTATGAAAATGTTTTTAAAATGAATAAAAAACTTAAACCTTAAGGAAAAAATAAGGATTTGCTACCTTAAAAAATACATACAAAATACAGGGTGTTAAAAAAGAGTGTAAAATATTTCAGAAGGTAATAGTATGAACCAAAATAAGCAGAAAAGTCTTAATAAACATGGGTCCGCAAAGTAACGGTTGCGGAGATATGGACCACTATTCGTTTTTCAAATATTTTATTTTATTAGGAACAAACCGACAAAGGAAGCTTTTAACAAACAAAAAACAAAGTTACAGAAAATGTTCAAAGTGCCCTCCGTCCATTTCCAAGCAGGCACGACATCTTCGTCTCAACGATATTCGAACTCTTTCAAAAACACCCTCCTTGGTTTGGATTTCTTGACACTTTTGATTAATCCGTAGCTGCAGCTCTTCCAGGCTATTTACAGGAGTACTATACACTAATGTCTTCAAATATCCCCAAACAAAGAAATCTAGAGGGTTCAGATCAGGCGATCTTGGAGGCCATAAAACAGGTCCGCCCCTTCCTACCCATCTATGTGGAAAAGTTTGGTGTAAATGCTCTCTAACGGCCATGGAAAAATGAGCTGGAGCACCATCATGCTGGAACCACATTTGTTGCCTCTGATTCAAAGCAATGTCTTCCAAAAACTCATACAGTGCGTTCTGCAGAAGGTTGAGGTAAGCAGCGCCTGTTAATCGGTTTGGTAAAACAACAGGACCTAGAAACCTATCACCTACAATACCCTTCTAAATGTTTAATGAAAAACGTGCCTGATGTCCAGATTCTATTAGAGCATGAGGATTTTCGTCGGCCCAAATATGCGTATTGTGAAAATTAAACACTCCATTTCTTGTGAACCCGGCCTCATCAGTAAAAATAATGTTTGCAAGAAAACGAGGGTCTTCAGCATCATGACGTAAAAACTAGCGGCAAAAAACCAAACGTGCTTGATGATCATTTATTGGATTTAAGGCCTGTACTCGTTGCAGATGGTATGGATAAAGCTCGTGAAGGATTCTCCAAACAAGAGGACCACTAATTCCTACCTCGGCTGATATTCTCCCCACACTCGTACCTGGATTCTGCTCTACCAGTGCTAGAATTTCTTCTTCTGCTCTAGGAGTGGATACCGACCTTGGTCTTCCGGATAAATGGCACTGTTTGCTCAAGGAACCGGTATCACGCAATCTTTGGTGAATTCTTCCAAACATGCGTTGTGAAGGAATCTGACGATTTGGATAAGCGTCAACATAAAGACGTCGCGCTACGGTGGCGTTCCCATTAGCACGACCATACATGAAATGCATGTCTGTTAATTCTGCGTTAGAGTAACCAGCCATAGCGAAAGAAAACTTGTGTACTGAGAACAATTGTTAAATACGTACTGTTTATTTCACTAAACATCAACCAACTATTATAAGAAAATACACAACGTTTTTGCTAAATAAAAAAAGGAGCTAAAACACATAAAACATTCCATATCTCCGCAACCGTTACTTTGCGGACCCATGTTTCTTTTCTGCTTATTTTGGTTCATACTATTACCTTCTGAAATATTTTACACTCTTTTTTTTAACACTCTGTATATTAGAATATAGTATAATATATACATAAAATGAACTGAAATGTCACTTTAATGACGTAACAATTCATATATTGTTGTTTGTCTCCTTTTTTTCTTTAAGTGGGGTCCAGAAATCGTATTTCTAATTTGGAAAGAAGCTAAAAAAACTGAGGTATCTCCGTGATCTTCGGCAAAATGTTTAAGCTGATTGGTTAGGATAATAGCTTCACCATAATTTGTTGCCTCTGTTGGTACTGGAACCTATTTCAACTGGATTTTCAATTTCTAGTGCTGAATCTTCAACATACAAATTTTCATCTCGGTTTAAAAAATCATTTACGGTTTTCATTATCAGTCAATTCCGACAAATTCTTATTTTTGGATGAGATGTAATATCCTCAGTTAACTGGTCTTCATTTTGCATATTTTTATGGTTAAATCCTACTTTATGGAAGCAAGTTTTAACTTTTTTCCCGCGAAGGGGGATCTGTATTTAGATTTTATTAGTATTATAGTGATGGAAGGAGTCTATCTTTAAAAATAAGAGAGCGGTAAGACCAAAACAGCATGCTTATCAAAAGCCTTTGCACACTTTTGACTAAGGCTCTTACTTTTACATAGACTTAACCAATCTTATATCACAGTATAAGAATAAGAAGCGTTCTATCTAAACAGAAATATACAGGATATTCTACCGGGTGTTTCAGAGTTGAAGTAAGGGCATACCCAGCGAGTAAGTCGTTTTTTTTTTGTAGAAAAGAATATCACCCTGTAGTATTTTAGCGGTTTTTGTGATATTCAGATAAATCCACTAAAAATAGTACATTTGTGTCTCTTGACTCTTTTTTGTGTCTCGCTTCGTTTTTATTTTATTTATTCTTTTCTACCAAAAAAAATGACTTGCTTGCTGGGTACGCTTCTGAAAATTCTGGATCAAATGTAATTGGTCCAGTTGATGTATGATAATTATTTTAATAAACTGTAAAAATTTCATTCAAATTGGCTAAAGAGTTTTTTATAAAAAAGTTAATTAAAAAAATTAACACCCTGTATCTCGGAAACGAAGCACTTTCAAGGTCATTTCAACTGAAGTTATCCAAGACTTCTTCGCAAAATGGAAACACCTCTGGCATTTTCGAAACGCGATTTTCAGTTGTTTTCCTAGGCACTGAAATGACAAGAAAGTTTATTTAGGCTTAGGTGCATATCACCTCTTTCAATGTGCAAAAATAATAAATATAAATGAGGTACGAATTGTGTGAATCCCTGTACACATTACATTTCCATTATTTTGTTAAAACAAAGTAAATCTGCTATATTCCTTTTTTATTACGTTGCAAAAAATACTTAGTAGCGATTTCGCGAAATAAAGAATTATACAGAAATAAGTTCTGGGCACTGGAAGTTCGAAGCTCTTGGAAATTTTATTCGATCATTCAAAAAATATGTATTCTTTTTAATACTTTTTTTCCGATTAAAATAAAATATACAACGAAAAAATGCCTTTAAAAAGTTACTACATATATTTGTGTGTCTTCTATTTTGTTCCAAAAACTGTCACCATTCTAATCGTATATAAAAAAAATATTTTCGTGAAATTCCACAAAAAATGTATTACTTTTTGTACATTTAATTTGTTATAACATAACTGTTGCCCTATTTACAATTTCAGTCTTTCAGTCAGTCAGTCAATATTAAAATATATATTATAGAAATTAAAAACTCTTTTTTTAATAGGAGTTATCAGAACTTGCCAGTAGTACTAATAGATGCAACTCAAAACAATTCTCAAGCAAAAGACTTCTTAAATTTGCTATGCCATAACAAAAATATGGAGTACTTTGTCCAAAATAACCACTATTTCATAAGAAAATTATACCAGATCCCATGCCCTGGTCATATAACATCGTAGAAAATAGTATTTTTAATATTTTGCCTATGTTCCCTAAAAGAAATTTGGAACATTTAGCTAAAATTAGTAAAGTTTACTTGAAAAGAAAATAGCAACAAGGATAAAACCAAAAATGAACATACAAAATCCATCGCTGAAATCAATACAGGGAGTTAGTAGTTTAACTGCCTTATTTTAACAGACGATAGAATATATTAAAATAAAGAAAAAAAACCGTAGGTATATGACACATATAAAAATCTCCAACTGGATGTACAAAAGTTCGATTAATTAAGGAACATTGACATAATTGCGTGCATAGAATACCATAAAATACAATATTTATCACTTTTTTGAACTTCTTTATGCTAATTCTAAAAAATAATTAGCGTCGTAATAAATTTAAATTCATGTCGAGCAATGTGACAACGGCGCGGCGGATAACACGAGGTACTAAGGTGTCCAGCAATATACAATTCAGTTGGTATCTGGAATTGGACCGTGTCTGAGTGTTTTTTGCCTACCACTGTTTCCTTTTCTTGAGGTGTTTTCCAGCGAGTGCGCTAAAATTGGATTCGAATTAATGAATTTTGTCTTTTGGTGAGTACCTAAATTATTTTTAATACGTATGATTATTTGGACGAGGTGAATCTTTGGGTACTTTAATTACATATTTTTCAAATTCACAATTTGATTAAAAGTTAAGTTTCTGTTTTAAGAGATTCATAATTACTAAAATTCGAGATAAAATTTAAGCACACTACTTCGATACTACAACAATCTTCGTACTACAAAATCGATACATTTTATTTTATTTATTTAAAAACTGGAAAACAATTGTCTTAAAATTTACTAAATGTTTCACAATAATGTATTTTTACATTTTTTCCGTAGGACAAGTCTGCCGCGTGCACACGTAGTTTACATCAGCTGTGTAGCATTAGGTTAAGCGCTGTTGTCAAGCTGTGATAAAACTCGCTCAAACTTCTTACGAGGTAAGCGAGGTAAAATAATAATTTTCGTCCACTCCACACAAATAGCGAATACCATTACTGATAGTTTTTGCAGGTGTTCATGCTTTGGCAAGCAATGGAAATTTCTCTCAAAACTTCCAGTACCAATATTAAAAAAAACAGTATTTTAACAATTTAAATGCAAACTAATGGAACAGCATGAATTTTTAAATACCTTTACGAAAAGATAAAAAAATATCGTTGACTTTGTGTTTTATGGTGGTCTAAAAATTTATAAAAAATAGAGAATTTAAGCTGCAATTATTATTATTTCTTTCTAGTAATTCCTATTTTACTTTGATATGACGCTACAGTTTTAATTGCTATTTTTCTTTGTCAAAATAAGGTAAACCTTACACTTCAGACTTCATATTTTAAAAAAAATATGTATTCATTTTATTAATGTTAATTTTTTTTATATAAAAGTTGTTTGCTTAAATATAAAATTCTATTCCATTGCTAGTTGAGTATATGTTGATTTCACAGCAAAAACAGAAGAAAACAGCAACTTTTAGAAACTCAACATTTATTTTCTTTGAGCAACGTGTCAAAATTCAAATTATGACACATCTGGGACAACTAGCATATAATTAACGTAAATTTGATAGGCAGCTAGATAAAAATCATCTATAAATTGCACTTTTTTTTAAATAAATATTCACTCCCGTCGTCGTGTAAAGTTCGAAAAATCGACCGCGATTCGCATTCAGTGGGGCTAATAAATCATTTATAACGAAACAGTTTTTCTAGGAATCTCGCTAAAACATCAACCCCAGAGCGAAGATACATTTCCCAGCATGATTAGCTAATCAACTGGGAGATTTCCCGAATCACATAACTCACGGCGGGCTCGTAGGCAACCGACAGCGTAATAGGGGTCCGTTTGATTCTACACCGAAAGAAGTGATTCGTACCAATTCAAAATATTGCCCAAGTAAGAGTAAAATCTATTTTTATACACGAAAATTCTACCAAGATGTCAAATAATCCGACATTGTCAAATTGTGTTTTTCCAGCAAAACACAAAAAAATGTATATTTGTATTTCTACATAAACAATCTATTTCTTTGTTAATCGGCTTTTAGAAAAATTTGGCTTCATTAATCTTAAAGGAATAATATGCAATGACGTGAATGAAGAAGAAATCACGAAATTTTCTTGTATACGAGTAGCTGTCAATGTGACGTTTATGTTTCAATTGAATATCCAAAATGGCATTATTTTACTAAACTAAAAATGCCAACGATAAAAGTTGTTTTTAAATTTTATGCACACACTAAAAATTGTATTGATTTCTATTGCAAAATATTGGATATAATTTGGAAACATTTTTTAGAAGTGGAAGTTGCTATGGACAAGTGAGGTAACTTACCCCCTAGGGAAAAAAAGCGATTTCGAGTTATAAATACATATTTTATGAACAATAGCCGCACGATTTAAGGCATCAGTACTTAAATCGATGTGTGCTATCTGCCCGGGTTTCGAATCCCGCGGCCGGTAGACCGTAGATTAGCTGTGCTTGTACGGAGGATTGGCACCCTCTGTGCAGGTATGGTAGGGTGGAAGAATGTTGGCTTGGGTCAATGTGAGAGATTGACACCGGTTGGCATTTGACCACCCCTCTAATTAATAAGGTTTTCCAGGTTTCCCTCATTCCTGCACTGAATGGTGGTTAGGGCCTACCAACATAAGTCGTTCCTGGGCGCAAATTCGGCCTGTTTAATAATAATATGCCGCCTCCTCTCCCGCACAAGTCTCCGACTTCTGGCCTAATTCTCGTAGTTAGAATGAGGAGTAGAGATATTATTATTATTATTATTATTTTATTAGTTATTATGAATGAATATTTATAGTAGTTGTACATGTTGTTCAGTTATTACATTTAGTAACATTTATAAAATCTGGATAATTATTCCCCTGACGTTGATTAATTGTCGCATTTTTCTCAAAATTATTTGAGCGCTCCATTTCAGTCACCGGAGGCTCAATATTATCTGACTGACCAATAAAACAGTATGATGGAACGTGTTACTAGAACTTGAAGTTAAAGAGTCATTGTAAAGATCCTGTTAGCTATTTCATTTTTATTACTTAAACTGTCAACACCATAACTTTCTGCAATTGTGGCTGATTTCCACCCACTACGTCTCTTGATTGCTAATACATCAGCTCCAGGATTAGCCAGTAACGTTGCCGATGTTCTTCGGAATGACTGACATGTATATGTTTCCGGCTGCTCTAGTTTCAAAAACTGTGCAATCTTATTAGGAATCATCGAAAGGGTATTCTTGCCGACTGGTTGGTTACAACATCTACCTGCTTGATAGTGCATAAAAAGCGTGAAATTTCAGTTTTAATTTCGAATCTAATCTTGATATATTTCTTGAGAATGTGTCATCGGGTGCCTGAACGAGAAAATCGTTGACTTGTGTTCTCTTGTAAAAACGTTTGACTTTTTAGGTGTAATGCTGTCATTCTTACGTTTCAAAAATGCTCTCAGCTTGGGGTATTTTGATATATCCACGTTCTCCTCTATGAAAATAGTTGACTTAATCATTGAGCATATTCATTCACTCCAAAAAAAATTTAAAGCTTCTTATGTAAGTAATATTAATGAAAATTGAATTTAAAAAAATATATTTACCTAGCTCGTTTTCTCTCCATAAATGGGATTATTCTACTATATAACTTGTTNATATGCCGCCTCCTCTCCCGCACAAGTCTCCGACTTCTGGGCTAATTCTCGTAGTTAGAATGAGGAGTAGAGATATTATTATTATTATTATTATTTTATTAGTTATTATGAATGAATATTTATAGTAGTTGTACATGTTGTTCAGTTATTACATTTAGTAACATTTATAAAATCTGGATAATTATTCCCCTCACGTTTATTAATTGTGGCATTTTTCTCAAAATTATTTGACCGCTCCATTTCAGTCACCGGAGGCTCAATATTTTCTGACTGACCAATAAAACAGTATGATGGAACGCGTTACTAGAACCTGAAGTTAAAGTGTCATTGTAAAGATCCTGTTAGCTATTTCATTTTTATTACTTAAACTGTCAGCAACATAACTTTCTGCAATTGTGGCTGATTTCCACCCACTACGTCTCTTGATTGCTAATACATCAGCTCCTGTATTAGCCAGTAACGTTGCCGATGTTCTTCGGAATGACTGACTGTATATGTTTTCGGCTGCTCTAGTTTCAAAAACTGTGCAATCTTATTAGGAATCATAGAAAGGGTATTCTTGCCGACTGGTTGGTTACAACATCTACCTGCTTGATAGTGCATAAAAAAGAGTGAAATTTCAGTTTTAATTTCGAATCTAATCTTGATATATTTCTTGAGAATGTGTTATCGGGTGCCTGAACGAGAAAATCGTTGACTTGTTCTCTTGTAAAAACGTTTGACTTTTTAAGTGTATTGCCGTCATTCTTACGTTTCAAAAATGCTCTCAGCTTGGCTTGATATATCCACGTTCTCCTCTATGAAAATAGTTGACTTAATCATTGAGTATTCACTCCAAAAAAAATTTAAAGCTTCTTATGTAAGTAATATTAATGAAAATTGAATTTAAAAAAATATATTTACCTAGCTCGTTTTCTCTCCATAAATGGGATTATTCTACTATATAACTTGTTTAATTTTTTTAAATAAATTTTCTTTATTATATTTTTAATGCTTTGAATCATTTATAGTTATCACTTTATTATTATCATATCATATGGGATAAAATACACATAATAAAAGAATATAATCATGAATTTCAGAACACATGTTGTTGGAAAAATTCGCTGCATAGTTTCTCTTCATTGACAAGAAATATAATTTGAAATTTAAAAAAAACATTTAAATAAAAAAAATCCAATTTGTGAAATGTTCGTCATAGCATTAACAATCCCACATATAATTTTCCTCACACTGAAAAGTATTTTTCCCCTTTCCCCATTTTCAAAATTTTATCCACAAATTCCCCACAGAATGGAAACCACCTCATGAATTACCCAAAGAATAGTACGTAGCTTTACTTCAAATTAAATATTAGCAATTGAAACAAACCTTTCTCTCAGTGTAGGCGGCTTTCAATTCCCAAAAGCGCTCCTGCGCCATGTGACGCCTCCCCCGCTGAATCCTTTCTGTATAAAACCAAAGCCGGGGCGTCGCGACGCTCAGACTGTTACGTGTTGATTCGGAAAGCAACAGTTCAGGGTTACTCGATTAGTTTTTTGGTTTTTTGTAGCACACCTGTGAAGTTTTTCATTTGGAGATGTCCTTTCTGTCGCAGACGGTGGTCTCTTTGGCGGCTTTGGTCCTGGTAGGCAGCTATGGGGTAAGTTTCTAAGTTTTATTGTGTGTTGTTTGCGATCAACAAGTTTTATGACACGTGGCTTTGGAGCAGACGCTGGTAGTAGTCACTGAAAGTTGAAGTGCACTGAAAAATTTACTGTCAGGTGTCGATTACGGCAATTCTCTGTATTATACGCCAAAAATATAAAAAAGTAACCAAGGTTGAAATATTGTATGGTGTTTTGTGTACTCTATTTTAAAGACAAATTAAGGTAAATCAAACAAATATCCCCGAAATATTAGCAATTTGGAATCTTGTCTGTGGATATCTTTCGCATACATGTAGTTCTTCTATCGAATAACTTTCTTTGACCTTATTTGATAGGATTTTTTAGAAGAAAATCTGAATTCATTTGAATTAGCTTAATATATTCAAAACAGACTAAAAATACTAAATTTGAAGGTAATCGGTCCGCTTTGGTATTTCTTGATAAATTACTGCAAAATTAAAACCAACTATCGACGAATTTGGGATTTTTTCTAGTTTTTTTGCGATTTCTTACACAAGATAGCATTTGCAAATCGAAATTGAAAAAATCAAAGTAGGCAGACTGCTTTCATATTCGGAACTTGTGAATTAATTATAAGTCGGAACAAAATTCCTGCATGAACTTTTTTAGTATCTTATACCTACGAAGAAAGCACTTTATGTGTACGGAAAATCATATACAGTATGTCCAGGGTTAGAGTAGAAAAGAGGGAAAATCTTTTTATTTTTTATTTTACGAGAAAAAGACATTCTTGATTAAAATTTTTGCTTGTCTGTAAAATGTGGTTGACATAGAGAACTTTCATCTTGCATGTGATCAGAAAATCGGTAAATATAAAAATTATTCAAGAATAAATTGCCTTTTGCTCATCATTAATTGGCATGAAGCACTTTATTCAGTAATTTTGCCAAAACATTGTATTAAATAATTTTTTTCCTGCAACGTAAGCATATTAAGAATAGCTGCCACTATTACTCAAAAGCCCTATTACTTTTCATTATGACGGTTGTTGTTGAACTTTTTTATTCTCCATGCCAACCGCATTTTAAAGACAAGCAAAAGTTTTATTCAAGAATGCCTTTTTCTCGTAAAAAAGAACAATAAAATTGTTTAACTGTCTGTTTCTATCAAAGTAGGCCGATTCATACACAAATTGAAATTATAATATAAATTTCCATCCTAAGTAACTTTCCTTAATATCATATTTCTGTGTTGTTAAAAACAAAGGCAGTTTATTCTTGAACGATTTATATTTACCGATTTTCTGATGACCCTGTACATGCAAGATGAAAGTTCTCTATGCCAACCGCATTTTAAAGACAAACAAAAATTTTAATCGAGAATCATTTTCTCTCGTAAAATGAAAAATAAAAATATTTTTCCTCTTTTCCACTCTAACTGTGGACATATTGTATTTATTCGTGTCAAGATCTATTTAATTTTTCATAAATAAAAATACGTTTTTTTTAATCAAGCGGATTCATTTCTCAAAATGTCAAAGTTCTACTTAAAAATTGTTTTTCGTTAACACCAACGATCTGGAGACAATCTGAATTTGTTAAATGTTGAAAACATTTAAATCGAAGGATAAAACCAACTACTAGATTTTTAATCATTTCTCNTCATATGAACTTTTTTACTTAGTTTTGATCATAGAATCGGCCTGTTCAGGGTTGGCAGCTAATTATGAGACACCCTGTATAGTATGGCCAGGGTTAGAGTAGAAAAGAGGGAAAATATTTTTATTTTTCATTTTACGAGAAAAAGGCATTCTTGATTAAAATTTTTGCTTGTCTTTAAAATGCGGTTGACATAGATAACGTTCATCTTGCATATACAGGATGATCAGAAAATGGGTAAATATAAAAATCATTCAAGAATAAACTGCCTTTTGCTCATCATTAATTGGCATGAAGCACTTTATTCAGTAATTTTGCCAAAACATTGTATTAAATAATTATTTTCCTGCAACGTAAGCATATTAAGAATTGCTGCCACTATTACTCAAAAGCCCTATTACTTTTCGTTATGACGGTTGTTGTTAATCTTTTTTATTCTCCATGCCAACCGCATTTTAAAGACAAGCAAAAGTTGCCTTTTTCTCGTAAAAAGGAACAATAAAATTGTTTAACTGTCCGTTTCTATCAAAGTAGGCCGATTCATACACAAATTAAAATTATAATATAAATTTCAATCCTAAATAACTTTCCTTAATAACATATTTCTGTGTTGTTAAAAACAAACGATTTATATTTACCGATTCTGATCACCCTGTACATACAAGATGAAAGTTCTCTATGCCAACCGCATTTTAAAGACAAACAAAAATTTTAATCGAGAATGCTTTTCTCGTAAAATGAAAAATAAAAATATTTTCCCTCTTTTCCACTCTAACTGTGGAACATATTGTATTTATTCGTGTCAAGATCTATTTAATTTTTCATAAATAGAAATACGTTTTTTTAATCAAGCGGATTCATTTCCCAAAATGTCAAAATTCTACTTAAAAATTGTTTTTCGTTAACACCAACGATCTGGAGACAATCTGAATTTGTTAAATGTTGAAAACATTTAAATCGAAGGATAAAACCAACTACTAGATTTTTAATCATTTCTCACTCTATATACAGGATGTTACTTTAAGTGGGGGTCAGTTTTTTAAAGGTAATAGTACGCGTTCCCCTGAATTTGACCCTGAAATTAATATTTTTTTTAGTTGAGCTATAATTAGTTTTTTCAACTGCACTTTAATTTTTGTGTGTGTGTATACGAGTATTATTTTAAAATCACTATATCTTTTTTTTGATATCACTGTGGTCGAAGTGCAGGACACAAGAAACATTCCATGGTTTCTAAAAATAAAGATTTTTACATGATTTCTTAAATATTAACTAATATTGGTCACTAATTGTAAATATATATTTTTTATCCACAATCACCTTATAATCGACCTTTTATCCACACATATGAACCGTGTAAGGTGATACTTTATCCACTTGTGGAATAAAATAACTTTATTTCACTAGTAGAATAATGAAAAAATAATAAACCTATAATAAATCAAATTTAATTTATTTACTAATTAACATTAACATTTACATTTATAGTAATAGACATTTTGTTTTTTGTTTTATCACATTTAACTTCCTTTCTGTTAATAACAACCCCATTCTTTTTTGATGTCAGTAGCATTGTTGACATCATTTTCGGAACAACTGCTGCAGTTTGTGAAGAATTTGCACAAGTTACGGACGTCTCTTCTTGTAAGGAACAGGTATGTTTTCCTTGGATTTTCCTTCCAATATCAAATTTGTTAGATATAGACTCCTTAACATAACTTTCTGCTACAGAGGAGCTCTTCCAACCACCATGCCGTTTGATGGTTGTAAGATCAGCACCTTTATTGGCCAAAAAAGTTGTTGAAGTACGCCTCATACAATGGCCAGTATATGCTTCTGGATTTGTGATATTCAGGAATGAAGCAACTATTGAGGGTATCTTCGCCAATGTGTTGATTCCAACAGGCTGAGCAACAGGCTATGATTGATGTATCTTAAAAAGAATCCGTCTTGTATTATTCGAATTGGGCGCAGAGAAATATATTTTGTGTCTATTTCAACAGCATTCACGGAAAATCCTTCTTCTATAATTGTAAATTTTCTTGAAATGCCCGTCTTGGTGTCAGGTATTGAAATAAATAGGTAACAGCCAACGTCCTGTACATAACTAATTTTCAAATTTGTCAATTCGTAGCATCGACAGGCACCAGAAACCCCCATTATTATTACCTAATAACATGTAAAGAGATATTACCTTAATCACTAAATATTCTTTATCGGAAGCTCCAGTCAAAAATTCTTCAATATGTGGTCTTTCCAATACTACAGCTTTTTTTGCTTTGTATCCTCTAGATTCACTCTTCAAATAAGCAGTAAGCCTGTTATATTTTCCAATAGCTATATTTTTGTAGACCTTTATACTAGCCTTCAACATCGAATACTTCGACCACATAAATGAAATTGCATATTTTTTCTTCAAATTTAAAAAACGCGATAACATGACTTCTTCATGTATTGTCATTACTCTCTGTTTTTCCCTTCATTCGTTAAATTCGGCGAACACTTATTCGTAATGTTCCTTGGATTTCGTTGGCAATAAATGGAAAATTGCTTCTTGAGCTTCTTCAAAAACAGCCACAGGAATACAATTACTTTCTTGCATTTTTACCAAATTCAGATAGAACTGTTTATTAAATATTGAAAATAAACAACGTACCATAGCAACCAGTAGGTTAACCTACCACGTTTCATTGTGCACTAGTAAGAAATATCAAGTCGCGCGAATATTTTTTTTCAACAAACGTCAAAAAATGACAAGGTTTGCGCATTGACAACAATATGCGAAGTGACACTTTTTTTCGGATTCTTACCGAAATACTTCGCGCACTAGGGTGCGAAGTATTTCGCACACTGCATGTAAATTAATGAGAGTTTTGTATTTCAATCTTTGAAAAAATGAAGCAAAACTCCAAATTATTATTTATTTTTAAATGAATAACAATTAAATACTTTTAAAATAATAATAGAATTTTACAATAACTTTAGTTATTATTTACAATATTAACATTAATCGTACAACCAGTACACGAACCAATATTTATTCCTAAACCAGATAATTTAGGTTCATTTCGGGATATTGGGGTTTTGGGGGTTGAAACACTACTAATTTTTGAGGTAGAGGTGATATCATGTGATCCTGAAATTTCACAATCTAAAATTTTATTTGATATTTGAATCTTATTATTGATAGAATCTTCCACGTATCCTTCGGCCACGGTGGAAGATTTCCATCCCCCGTGTCTCTTCAACCTACATATATCACCCCCAGCATTAGCAAGAAGTGTGGCCGAGGTTCTCCGAAAACAGTGACCTGTGTAAGCATCAGAATTTGGTAATTTTAAGTATTTTGCTATTAAGCTGGGCATCCCTCCAATAGAATTTATTCCAACAACTTGGTTAATGCATCTCTTATTTTGATACTTCAAAAACAATCGGCGACTGCTAGCATAACTTGGACGAAGAGCCACGTATTTTCGGTAAATATCGATATAATCTAGATGCGAAACCGTAAAAATTCGTTGTATGTTCGTTTTTGTATCCGGTACTTTCACAATCAAGATGGAACCTTTATCTTCTATGTCATCGACACTTAATTTAGGGAGTTCTTCACGGCGGCAAGCACCAGAAATACCCAATATTAAAATGACCTAAAAGGATATCGATATTTAGTAATTTAAAATACATATAAAACAATGATTAAAAATATACCTTAGCCATCAAATATATTTCATCATCTGCCTCTCTTATGAATTGATTTACTTCTTCTCGAGTTAATACCTTGGATTTCTTAGGGTTGTGTCCAACTGACAATTTTTTCAAATATGGAACCAACTTGGTAAATTTTTTAATATCTACGTTTTCCTTAGCATTAAGTGTTGATTTTAGCATAGAAGATACTGCCCATAATGTGGAAGGCTTCACCTTCTTGGATCTTTCTGCAAAATATGCTAACAGCACATTTTCGGATGCTTTTCTTGCTTTATTTGTTTCACACCACTCCTTAAATTGCCGATATGCATTTTCATATTGGCGCTTCGATATTTCCGGTAAAAGATTTGAAGTTACCAAATTGGCCGCATCTGCCAAATTAGGTGGGGTACTACTTAGTTCATCGTCACTAGCAATTTCCATTATTTTAAATAATATCTGGCACTTAAAAATTGAAGACGCGATCACAAACGTCACTTTAAAATAATTATTATTGTTGTCAACAACAGCCACTTTGTTTCCATAGTAACAGTGAAAATTTGATTAGGAAAGACATTTTAAGCCAGCTCAACACTATTTTCTATAATAAATTAGGCATTTTACTTATTTATAATATTTTTAAGAGATAGATTTTGACGTTTGTAGAAAAAATATTGTTTGCATCTCGTGCGCGAATTACTTTGGCGGTCTCGAATAATTTTTTAACTCGGCTTCGCCTCGTTAAAAAATTCAATTTTCGATCACCAAAGTAGCATTTTGCGCACTAGATACAAAAATAACTATTTATTAAATTCCAAAAATTCTGACTCCACAAATATTATTGTGATGTGATTATGGATAAAACGTTCTATTGCATTCGTGTTTTAATTGCCCTTTATCCACTTAAGAATATTAAACGCTTGAACTACGTTCTCGTGTTTAAACATTCTTGCGTGGATAAACGTTATTTAAAACACATACAATAAATAACTATAATTAACTATTAGACAGCGAAATCAATTAAAAATAATTTAGTGAAAATAGATTGCTTTAATGCGTGTTATTTTAAAGTCACCATTCCTTTTTGATGTCATTGTGGACGAAATGCCGAACATGAAAAAAATTGTTTAAAAAAAATTAAAAATTGTCATATGATTTAATAAGTAGTAACCAATATTGATATACATAGATATGTTACGAATGGTAAACCTAGGTTTATGTTTTAAAATAATTATTTTTGACGTTTTAAAAAACTAACACAATAAAAAAAATTAAAATAAATGTACCTACTAAATCTGATTGATATGACAATATCTTGTTAAATCATTTAAAGTTTTTTTAAACAATTAATTATGTGTTACTATTTTTTTACTTCCCGGCGCGTGGTCTGAAAATTTGATTTTTAATAATCTTTCCTTTAAATTACGAGATTTGACAATGAATAGCCCAGTTCCCAACCAAGCATGCGCTGCATCTAACGTGCACCGCTGTTTGAAGTCACACCAGCTTGTCCAGCGGCAGAGTATGAAAATTAATGAACAAAGAGTTAAATTTCTATTTATAATTAAATAAATGAACGACGTAAATTGAAAAAATAAACTATTGGTACCCGTTTCTAAAGGTCAAAGGTAGCTTCTGTATAAATATGACCCCCAAAGTGAATGGAATATGCCAAAAAAAATGTTAAAATAACCCAAATAAAAAAGTTATGGCAGTGGCAAGTCCTTAAAGAACACCCTGTATGTGTATAAATGAATAGAAAATATTTTTATAAAATCAGAATAGGATTTGTGTTCCTAGAGTGCCGATGAAAAAGCAAATATAAAAAAATAATAATAATTTCTTACTAATTTTTTTCCCTCGTGTACCTACATTTGTTTTTTTTTTGTAATTATACTACAAACTAAGTATTTTCAAAGTTTTATGTTAGGTTCTTATAAGAAAACAAGTGAGTGATTTTTTTTTCTTCCTGTATTTCTCCAGGCAAACTGAATCACAGGCTCGATAAATTCGCAAACCCCTCGAGTACACCGATGAATAACCTAAGAGGGGAGTTATTGACATGACTTGTAGGGAATGAGAGTCAGATGGTAGAAGCTCGTTATTATCGGAAAAAGATGAGATGTGCTTTATAAAATATATTTTCTGGGCTATATATACTCCTACAGGACTCAATGGTCTATTGAAAGAACTTTTAGGTATATCAATTTCTAGAAAAGTGCTTTTTTAATACTACTCAAAGAAAGAGAGGAATACGACTCTTACAGATCTTTTTCATTTTACTTTACTGTAAGTAATTAAATTAAAAAGAAATAATACCAGATTTCTGTTATATTTTTATCGTATGCCTTTAAGCACCAGTACCTACTTTTGGTTTGTGCATAGATATGAATAAGACTGTCTGTCAGTTGTATAGACACAATATTTTAATGAATAACTTCATGAATTTGTTTGGTGGTACATCATTTAAAAATCGTTTAACATTCATCAAACTATTCAGTTTATCGTTTAGGATGTGGGTGTCGTATTCCTAAACTCCATAACTTTCCACTGCAGTAAAAAGGGATTTGGGACATATATTCCCATGTCATGTTAAGGAAATCAATAATTTCCACATCATCGGATGCCTTTCTAATTTAAAACGGATTAGTATGGTTCATTGTTCCAGAAAATGGAAAATTGGTTTATTATTTTCCTTTGATGCAGCATAAGGAATAGGAAACTGTAGAGAAATGTAATTATGATTTTATTATAATTGCTCAGATTCTTTATTTTATTCCTACTCTAAAAAGGATTGAACTTGCAATATTTCTGAATTGGGAGTACACCAGGTCTGTTAAGAAAATAACCGAACTTTGTAAATTACGCGCTAATATTTAGTAACATGCAGTTGGTAGCACTGCGTTGTGCATTGAAAGTAAGCCTTAAATAAAAGAAGTCATTCTTTATTTTTTGTTTCTTTGACGATTTCCTATAGTTACAACTGCGAATCAAAAAAATTTTGCATTAACAATGGGCGAAAAATAGTAGAAAATCATATGCATATTTGGAACAATTTTTAAAATAAGTAAATGTTTATAGATACCGATGAAACTTTGTGAACAAATAGTAAAATATATGTCAATTCTACCCTAATAATTTTGCAAAGATCGGTAGCGTGGTTTTCGATTGACAGGATTGTTAATTAAAAATTTCAAAAAGTTTATCGCGTACCGTGGGTTTAAGTTAAGGTTTAGAAAGAGCACACAATTTTTTAGAGATACTTATTGTCATAATAAACAAAGATGAATACTAAAAATACCTATTTTTACACTAATAATAATTAAAAATTTCGAATACAGCTGTATTGTATAGAAACCTTACATTTTCCGATAAAATACACTTTTTTATGTCCTTATCTGAATATGAAATTCAAATGCTCTTACAAAGCGAATGAAAAAGGAAAAATATAAGAAGTTTTATTCCAAATATTTTCTCGTGAACGACTATTTTTCCTCAGGTAATTTTTGTTAAATAAAATTCAAATGTCTGCATGCGACATTTGATCTTAAGAATTTAGTTGAATGTAAAAAAGAAATATGAACTATTTTATTACGTAAATAAAATTTTACCCTTTTAAGACTTTTTTTTTTATCATATTACACAACATTTCAAACTCAATTATGACGACTGAAAGATTCTCGGCTTGTGTTATCGAATTCAATTCTTTCAGAAAACGCTGTAAATTTGTATCAAAAGTATATTAGATAGAATGCAATGAAGTATTAACAGATAAAGTCCAAGTTTGCAGAAAAACAAGAGAAAGTGACGTATATAAATTTTTTTACAACTCAGCACTTCTCTTGAACCGAATAATAAACGCCCTCGCAAAAAAATATCTTACATAACTTGCAGGAGTCTCAGCGAAATGGAATGAAATTCCAGTTTCGTCATTATACTTTAATTTGAGAAACAGTTGAGCTGTAATTAATAAATCTTCATGTTTCATCGCGTCGCAGATGTTTTCCAGCGCGTTTCCAAACATGGTTTTTCGCTCAATTAACGCTGATATTTAAAAAACGATGTTATTGCATCGCTGTGGTAGGGTAAAGGAGTGACGGGAAATTGAATTTTCGTTTTAGTGGCCATTCCGCCAAAGAGTGGGCTGTACAATGGAATAGCTGATGTTTGGATTTTATGACAGGGATCAAGTCCCGGTTGTGATTCAGAATATATAAATTTTGAGCAAATTGGATGGCATTTGCATCACGAACATACAGGATGATCAAGTCATAATGCTATTAATTTTAACCACGTACTCAGAAAGCCGAAATAAAGACAGAACATTTTTTATATGTGTGACCTTTTAAAAGATAAGCAAATTACCCTTTAACTCCCTTTAATTCTACCACCGTTAATCGTATCTTCCGCATTGTTTTCTCGCAAATTTGGAGATCACGTCTTACATATGAAGGGGGGATATGTAGAAAGTATGTAGAATGCAGTACAACCCGCAGTTTATTTCAGACTGTTTCGCGTGTCGGTCATAATGGCTAATTTTGCGAATTTTGAATATGCGGAAAGTATCGAGATTGTTCATGTTCATACCTCCTCCAGGTGCTAGCTGAACAATGGCAATTTAATATGTTAATTAGATGCTTTTAAAAAATAATTCATATAATTCACTACATACATATTTTAACATTTTAAATTATTTTTGGCTGAAGTGAGTGAGTTTCTAAAATAGTCAATACAATCGTTTATTGCAGTTTTAGTCATTGTCTAACAACGTAATTTAAGAATTATAAAAAAATTTATCTGCTCCCACTATAGTAAATAGATTAAAAAGAAGGAAGTTGCTATGGACAACGGGAGGTAAGTGAGGTAACTTGCCTCCCTAAGGGAAAAAAGCGATTTCGAGTTATAAATGCATCATATTTTATGAACAAATAAATAGAAATATTTGATAAATATTACATTTTATTAATTATTATGAATGAATATTTATAGTAATAGTACAGTTATTACATTTAGTAACATTTATAAAATCTGGATAATTATTCCCCTTGCGTTTACTAATTGACACATTTTTCTAAAAATGATTTCACCGCTCCATTTCAGTCACCGGTGGCTCAATATTATCTGACTAATACATTAAAACAGCATGATGCGACGTACTACTAGAAGCTGGAGTTGAAGTCTCATTGTAAAGAATCCTGTTGGCTATTTAATTTTTGTCCGCAACATAACTTTCTGCAATTGTGGCTGATTTCTACTCACCATGTCTCTTGATTTCTAGCTAATACATCCACTCCTGTATTAGCCAGTAACGTTGCCGATGTTCTTCGGAATGAATGGACTGTATATGTTTCAGAATGTTCTAGTTTCAAAAACTATGCAATCTTATTAGAAATCATAGAAAGGATATTCTTGCCGACTGGTTGGTTGTAACATCTACTTGCTTGATAGCGCATAAAAAAGCGTGAAATTTCAGTTTTAATTTCCAATCTAATNGATATGTAGAAAGTATACAGAATGCAATACAACCCGCAGTTTATTTCGGACTGTTTCGCGTGTCTTTCATAATGGCTAATTTTGTGAATTTTTAATATACGGAAAGAATGGAGATTTGTTCATGTCCATACCTCCTCCAGGTTAATATAATTCATTACATACATATTTTAACATTTTAAATTATTTTTGGCTGAAGTGAGTGAGTTTCTAAAATAGTCAATGCAATCGTTTATTGCAGTTTTAGTCATTGTCTAACAACGTAATTTAATAATTATAAAAAAATGTATCTGCTCCCACTATAGTAAATAGACTAAAAAGGAAGGAAGTTGCTATGGACAACGGGAGGTAAGTGAGGTAACTTACCTCCCTAAGGGAAAAAACGATTTCGAGTTATAAATGCATCATATTTTATGAACAAATAAATAGAAATATTTGATAAATATTACATTTTATTAATTATTATGAATGAATATTTATAGGAATTGTACAGTTATCACATTTAGTAAAATTTATAAAATCTGGATAAGTATTCCCCTTGCGTTTACTAATTGTCACATTTTTACTACTAGAAGCTGGAGTTGAAGTCTCATTGTAAAGAATCCTGTTGGCTATTTAATTTTTGTTACTTAAACTGTCAGCAACATAACTTTCTGCAATTGTGGCTGATTTCCACTCACCATGTCTCTTGATTGCTAGCTAATACATCCACTCCTGTATTAGCCAGTAACGTTGCCGATGTTCTTCGGAATGAATGGACTGTATATGTTTCAGGATGTTCTAGTTTCAAAAACTATGCAATCTTATTAGAAATCATAGAAAAGATATTCTTGTCGACTGGTTGGTTGTAACATCTACTTGCTTGTTAGCGCATAAAAAAGCGTGAAATTTCAGTTTTAATTTCCAATCTAATCTTGATATATTTCTTGAGAATTTCTATGTGAGGAACAGAACCCAGACGAGAAGTAATTGTAAACGTACGTGTCATATCATTTTTAGAATCTGGAATTGTAACTACAATAATGTCATCGATATTTTTGAAATTGACGTTGTCTAAAGTAAGTTTGCATGACTCATCAGAACGGCATGCAATGCAATGACTAAGAGTATCACTACCTTCATTAGTAAATGTGTTATCGGGTGCCTGAACGAGAAAATCGTTGACTTGTTCTATTGTAAAAACGTTTGACATTCTAGGTGTATAATCGTCATTCTTACGGTTCAAAAATGCTCTCAACTTGGGGTATTTTGATATATCCACGTTTTCCACCAGCAAAATTGCAACTTTTATGTAGCTTTGTTTATAAACACCTTAGAAACAACAAAATCCAAACAACCAAGGCGACTTTGCAAGATGTCAAAATGAATTGATTAAGAAATGTCGAAAAAATAAAACCTAATCATTATTTCATGAACCATAAAAAACTGTGGGAGCAGATAAAATGTTATACACCACACAGCAGTTAAGTATAATTTACCAGTCTCGGACTCACTCTATTGCAATAGAGTCAAAATCGTCCTCGACTAGTAAATAATACTTACTTCCTTTATTGTGTAATTTGTGTAAATAACTATTAAAAACAGACATGAATATTTCTTAATTTTCCCTAATAATTACAGTTTTTCAAAATTGAAATTTGTATTATTATTACTTGTTACATAGACATCTTTAATTTATTACCTACATGTTTATGCCCCAGCACAATCATCATGCTGCTAATTTGTGCAATATAACAACTGTTCTAGATATTTTTTTAAATCAAAGCTTGGATATTGTCAACTATTTTTTCAAATGCTGCACATTTTAGTTTGGAAATTTTTACCCTGTAGTCTAATATTGAACTATACCCACAATATTTAGTATACAGGTCTTTCGTCAGCAGAATCACCATACATATGCCGGTTTCCTACTTATCTCATCTCTCATGACGTAACTGACTCATCATCTTGCTATTTTGACAGCCTTGGCGTGAGTATGGGTATAACATACTATACAAAATGTTGAATTGTCACTATTACTTAATGCCTATATCTTCAACATCGCCAAACTGACCCACTACTACTACTATTTTTTAATTATTAATATTATAATCTAGGTATATCATTCATCGGTTGTCGCACCATGGCATACTGATGAGAACTAACATGTTCAAAACCGGTACATGTCTGGTGGTTCTACTGACTAATGATCTTATCTGTGCACTAGCCGCTGCGAGTGTGATCGGAGCATTAGTCCGCAGAGTTGTTGTCTGCGACAATTGCTTATATTCTACACGTACTTCTGTTCAGAAATAATTTCTTTTCTCATGTGAGCATACTATTTTAATTAACGTGTATTAAAGAAACTAAAAAGGTGAGACCAAAAAACTCGAACTTACGTTTCTACGCTTGCTGCATTTCATCACCTAATTCAATTCTCCGCAGCCTCCCTGATTATTACTTAACAGATATGCTGTTTCTGCACCAGGAGGTTCCGTAGTTCTAATTAGTTAATTGAAGTTTGTCTGGCTCTGCTCGTTAACAGCATTACACTTAATTGGAGGTGTCGAGGGCTAAGGCCTTGTTAAATTAGAGGTATAAGTACCAAGGGTACTGTGAGATCCTAGGGATTAAGGATTTTAATCGTCTTAAAGTTTAAGTTTTGTGAGCTTGTGTAACTTTCATTAAAGGACTGTTAGAATGGCAGGAAAACGCCTACTTTGGCTTTAAAACAATTTCTGTGAAGCATACCCGTTTAGTTGATAGCCTATTTTCTTGGTAATTCATATTCACGTTATATATTAACATCAAAATTAACTCGGCAAGTACTTTAATGGCGTCATAACATGTTTACTACCGTTATCACTATTACAAACTAATTGATTGTATTTACAGCAGGCAACCAATACTTCAAACTTTTGTATTGTGAGTTGCATAATTGGAGAAGTTAGTTAAGTAACGTAAGTGTTTCCTTTTCATTCCATAATGTTTTTAAAGAAATATATTGCTTTAGAAGAAGCTTAAAGAGCTTGTTTTCTTATTAAAACTGCACTTATTTGCTGAAGTGCTCTTAAACATAACAGAAGGAATTTTGTTATTGCAAATTTCTACTAAACGATTTATTTCTCGACGTTTGAAGGATTTATTGAAGGAAATTATTTCCTTCAATAAATTCATTGGAAGTTAAAATCAACTCATTTAAGACGTTTTTACTTTCGTAAAGACAGGTTGTTTCGATTAATTGGGACGAATTCCATTAAAAGCATACGACGGAGAAGTTATTGTGTTAAAATTTAAATGCGTTCCCACAAATTTCATTCATTTAAAAATACGGTTGGTAAAATTTGTATTATTATGTGTATTAGTAAGTTAAACCCGTTGATTGGGCCTCCACTGATATTTTATTGGATGTGGGGAACATGAAGC
Organism: Anoplophora glabripennis; assembly: GCF_000390285.2. Classification (NCBI taxonomy): domain Eukaryota; kingdom Metazoa; phylum Arthropoda; class Insecta; order Coleoptera; family Cerambycidae; genus Anoplophora; species Anoplophora glabripennis. The sequence goes on from NW_019416279.1 coordinate 367,659, forward strand.
GAATTAAACACTATTCCCAATGAGGATACAAAGTCGCAAAGTTAAAGCCCTTGGAGTTTCACTGAGTTATAACCAGATTATAACAGAATTCAGTCGTACGTACAAGAAATACCCCAAGCATGAAAATCTACACCTACTCTGATTTAATTCAATCAGTTCTCATTGTCATATTTGTGGATATCGATTTCACAGCCACATGGACCCAACCGATCTGAACTAAGGCACTGTTCTTAGAACAACAGGTTTATGTGGCAGAACTATTAATCACTTCAGTTTCTAGACCAGGAAATAGGGGTTTTTGGGATATATATTGAGTTGGGAATAAAGACTCCGTCGTTTGGTGGCTGGCCAACCACGAAAATGTCCAAGTCACAGGCTCATATATTTATGTTTCAACCATTCGTCCAGAAAATAAGATTTGTTTCCGACAACTTCAAAATCAAACTCGCAAAAAGATATACTAATTCAATTTTATCTGTTCCCACTATAATAAATATAGACTATTAATACGTTGTTTTTAAGAAGGTAAGTGGATTTTACCGTATAAGTGGAAGTTGCTATGGACAACGGGAGGTAAGAGAGGTAACTTACCTCCCTAAGGAAAAAAAGCGATTTTGAGTTAATTATAAACGCATATTTTATGAACAAATATTAATTTTATTAATTATTATGAATGAATATTTATAGTAATTGTACAGTTATTACATTTAGTAACATTTATAAAATCTGAATAATTATTCCCCTCGCGTTTAGTAATTGTCACATTTTTCTCAAAATGATTTGACCGGTTCATTTCAGACACCGGAGGCTCAATATGATCTAACTGATCCATTAAAACAGCATGATGCGACGTACTACTACAACCTTGAGATGAAGTGTCATTGTAAAGAATCCTGTCGGCTATTTCATTTTTGTTACTTAAACTGATAGCAACATAACTTTCTGCTACTGTGGCTGATTTCCACCTAACATGTCTCTTGATTGCTAAATACATCAACTCCTGTATTATCCAGTAACGTTGCCGATGTTCTTCGGAATGAATGGCCTGTATATGTTTTAGGATGTTCTAGTTTCAAAAACTGTGCAATCTTATTAGGAATCATAGAAAGGGTATTCTTGCCGACTGGTTGGTTGTAGCATCTACCTGATGCTTGATAACGCATAAAAAAGCGTGACATTTCAATTTTAATTTCCAATCTAATCTTGATACATTTGTTGAGAATTTCTAGGGGAGAAACAGAACCCAGACTAGAAGTAATTGTAAACGTACGTGATATACCATTTTTAGAATCTGGAATTGTAACTACAATAATGTCATTGAAATTTTTGAAATTGACGTTGTCCAAAGTAAGTTTGCACAACTCATCAGAATGGCATGCTCCTACAATGCCTAAGACCGTCACTACCTTAGCAAATATGTGTTATCGGGTGGCTGAACGAGAAAATCGTTGACTTGTCTTGTAAAAACGTTTGAATTTTTAGGTGACATTTCCGAAACACCAGTATTTTTATTCTGGCACCATTCTCTGAAATTTCTATATGCTCGTCCGTAGCACGCTGTCGACTTTTCGGGCAATAAATTTTGTTTTTGTTGTATTTCGTCCTCGACTGGTAAAGAATATTTACCTCCTTTATGGTGTAAATAACTATTTCGTATTAGTTGTAGAATAAACGGTAGTATAAAAACATTTGTACAAAAACAACGAAATAACAATTAAAAAAAGGCATAAAAATGTGTAGAGATTTTCCGATCCCAAGATATTCAAGTTTGAATGATCTAATGTATCAATTGCTTTGAGGAAATATTTATAGTTCACATTTACCTGACTTATTTGATCAGATCAGATATCAGGCAACAAGTTCAAAATAGAATTTTAGAAGAAAATAAATAACGTTTTAAAATATCATCATAGAGTTGTGAAATTTTCATTAAATCATGCTTTATCCTTCATTTTCAGGTCAATTCCGACAACACCTGCGACATCGACGTGGAAAATACCCTCCGCACCCTTCTGTCCCCTCAAGAGAACTCTATGCAGGTCCAGGCGCTGCGCAGAGACGTTCTTCGGAAATTTCAAGAGGCCTTAGATCGGTTAGACCAGGAGGAAGACGAGAGAAACTTAAAGCGATCGCTCAGTTCCTTGGCCGCTTGGAATAACCTGCCCGAACACAAGAGGAACCTCGAAGCCCTCGCTAGGGCTGGGTACCTAAAGACTCTGCCGGATGAAGACGATGGCGACTCGAACTACAAGAGGAGCATCGCCAATTTGGCAAAAAATGGGCAGCTGCCAATGCCAAGCGACGGTCAGAAGCGTGGTAAGAGAAAAACGAGTGTTTTGTTTAGGACTATATTATTTTCCTCCAGTTGTACAGTGTACTGTGCAATATTGCAGCTCTGGGTGAAAGTTGACAACTGGTGTTTGCTTTCAGGTATAGAGTCTTTAGCCAGAAATGGCGACTTACGTCCAAAGAAAGACATCCAGGAGCTACTCGATGAGATGTACGGCAAGAGGAACATAGGCAGCTTAGCCAGAGGGTTTAACTTACCGAGCTACGGCAAGAGGTCTTTGAGTAGTTTGGCCAAATCAGGGGATCTCAACTATCAGAGGACCCAGTACAAGAGGAACATTGCGTCACTAGCTAGAGATGGGAAATTTACAGGTAAGAACTATATAGTGCCAGGACAACATCCAGATAGAGAATGTTCACTGATTTTGTGGAAGGGATGGCGTATTATGACTCTGTGTTTATTTAAAAAATTACCTGCGAGTTTTTTAACTGGGAATGAGAAGTTTATGAACTTTTTTATGAAATAATATACATTCAGATAATATTCTACCTGTTTTACCTATTTTGCCTTATATCTATATATAGAAAAAAATTGTAAAAACCAAAGATTTTGGACATGTAAACCAAATTTTTGTTTTTTTTTAATGAAATACCCTGTGTTTGTTACTTTTTAATTCGTCTCTTTTTTTATTACGATCATATATACAGGGTGATTCAAAAAACCGCTGACAGACTTCTAGGGTAAGTAATACATGAAAAATTAAGACGAAAAGTCTTAATAAAGATAGGGTCGCAAATGCCCCCTTCACGAGATACAGGGCCGTAAAATTAAAGCGTAAAAATGACAAAAATAAGCTTATAATCTAGTTTACTTAACTCACTTGTACACATTGACATTAGTGACAGGCGTTGTTTAATTTTATTTTGGATAGCACAAGCCTACTATGCGAAACTAAAATGAATGAAAATAAAATTGGATTTACAAATTTTCTACAAAGGTGTTTCTCTTAAAAATTGTTGCTTTAATCCAAATTTTGCAAGAGACCAATTCGATAGACAATTGAACACTTTACACGAAAATAGTGCCCTTGTGACAAAATTAGCAGTGGCGCAGAAAATATTTTTAAAAAAGGGTCACGTTGACCCCGTCTCTACGACACTGCTGCTCATAAAATTTTGAGCAGTACATCAAACATTGGTCTTAAGGTGCTAACTGCGCATAACAAATTTGAAATACAAGTGTTCAGGCATTTTGGAATTATTGCAGACAATGTTTAATTTTACAGAAACTTTGACGCCCTGTATCTCGTTAAGGAGGCATTTGCGACCCTATGTCTATTAAAACTTTTCGTCTTAATTTTTTATATATTATCTACCCTAGAAGTCTGTCAGCGGTTTTTTGAATCACCCTGTATACATTCTGCACATAGTCAAGATTGCCATGAAACCTGTTCTTGGGATGTTTTCTAGTGTCAAACCTAAACAAATCTTTAATTTTTTTGTTAAACAAAGAATGTCTTATTATAAAAAGTGTTTTATAATGTCTTCATCCTGTTTTAGACAAAACACTTTGTTCAATAACAATGTAGCATTTTTTTCTTAATAAAATATTTAAATCAACAGCTGAAAAGCAAAAATATGGTCTGGTTCCATGGCAATCTTGACTTTCTCTATTGTGGAGGTCAGTAAATAAAATAAAATAAACAAATACGGGGTCTGTTCAGAAAATAACTTATAGTACAATTCAATGGACTTTTAAATCGCAATATTGGCCAACTTGCCTGAATTTTTGGTAGAAGTTAGTTTGAGGTATATAATAACAATAAGTGACAGTAATTTTTTTTTCAACCCCCGACTAGGGGTGAAAAGAGTTAAAATAAAGTGTTTTTTTCAAGATACCTAACTCAAAAGGGGTAAAAGCTAGAAGGAAATTTCTTATAAAAGTTGTAGAGCATAATATTCTACATAAAAATGATCTATTTGCTTTTTCTTGTACTATTAAAATTAACAGTTAGGGTGGCTAGAAGTTAAGGGAGGATTTCAGAAAATTAAAAAAAATCATAACAAGCAGGAAAATTAATGAATTTTTTATTAGAATTTATTTTTTCAATCTACTCTGAAATATGTAGACTTTCTTTTCAAAGAAATATATGTTTTTTAATTTTTATTAAAAAAGTTATAATAATTTCAATTTTTTAATCGCTAATTTTTATGATTTAACAGTAAAACAACTTTTTTCTATGCCATTCGATTGTTTTATTATTTAAAATAATGAAAAGTTGCTTTCGAAATTTTGTTTTAATGCAAAGATAAAAAATCACGTTCGCTTTGTGAAAATGTTATAACTTTATTAAAAATTAAAAAATATATCTCTGAAAAGATAGTTTACATTTTTTAGGGTAGATTGAAAAAAAAATTACAAAATTCATTCGTTTTTCTCCTTGTTACGATTTATCAAATTTCTGAAATCATCCGTTAACTTCTAGTCTCCCTAACTGTTAATTTTAATAGCACAAAAAAAGTCAATAAACTATTTTTATGTAGAAATTTATGCTCTACAACTTTTATAAGAAAATTTCAAATTTCAAAAGGGGTAAGAGCTAGAATCTAGAATCCTACAGTCCAAATTCAAAAACCAGTGGTGAAGAAACAAGGATGTCGTTTCCTTATTTAAAGTAAAACTTCTACGCCACTGAATTAATTGGTAATATGAATACATTTTACAACAGTTTGGAACATTCCGGATGAAAAAACATTCTTTTATTTTTCGAAAAGTGAATGGAGTTATGAGACATATTATGATGCGGTTTTCCAGATATTTAAAAAAATTGTTTTATTTTTGTTAATTTCAACGCCCTGTATCTCATAAACGGTGGCCTTCTGCACCTATGTTCATAGAGCAAAATGATGTTAATTTTTGTTGTTTAGTACTTTCCCTAAGTTTGTCTATTAAAATCTGTACCATTCTGTATATCTCAAACTAACTTATATAAAAATTCAGGCAAGTTGACCAAAATTACGATTTAAAGGCCCATTTAGTTGGACTAAATATCTCCATTAGAGCGTTATTCAAAACGTTTGGTTATTCTAAAAATTTTGGTAGCAAATTACTGGACTTAAAGTAGGTAGTACATTGACCCGAGTCTATCTGATTGTGAGAGTTATTTTTTTATACTGCTATCATTGACAACAATTTTATTTCTAAAGTATTGGAGTTCTATTTGAGAAGCACTTTGTGTAAAACGTACACTTGATCGATGACTGTGAGGAAAGTAACGACCTTCCTTGCGTTATTTCAGGTAAACGGGCTATGCCAGCTTTGCGAGAAGATGAATATTCAGTCAGCCTGCACAGACTCCCCCAAGCCGAAGGAATGGAGGAAAAGAGAAACTTGCAGTCTATCAAAGCTCAGTACAAACCGAAGTTCAAGAGATCTGCCGACGAGACGGAAAAGAGGAACAAGCGAGAGGCCGACTATTTTGACGTGGAAAACGGTGAATATCCCTCTCCTGTGTATCAGAGCCCCAATATTTACGACTATGAAGACTGGTTGCAGGATCTGACGGGCGCTTATCCCAACGCTGAGAAAAGGTTCTTAGGTGAGTCAGTTTATTACATTTTTATAAAATGTGAGGGCTAACTTGTACAAGAAATGTTTTTTTTTTTTAATTTAAAATACACATCCAACAGGCGATGCCCAATAACAGGATATGTAATAAAATATAAAAAGAGTTAAAAGAGAGAAAAATTAACTAAGAAAAAATACAGAAAAAAATGGTACAAACTTACAAACTAAACTTCTAAACTTCAAGTTCAACAAAATCTCTCTTTGTAGATTTGTGTTAAATTTTAAACAACAATCGACTACGTGTCTCTTCTTGGAAGCGGTGAATGATATCAAGTTGAAACAAAACGAATTTTTTAACATATATTAAACTGCCTAATTTTTTGAAAACTGGCAAATAAAAGAAATTTTAATGACTTCTTTCTGTCACAGATGCAATTTGTTATCAATAATGGTAATGTAATGTAATGGTAATGTTTAGTGTAGCGGAAAACGTTATTTTCGAGTTTGTTGAACACGAATCTGAAGTTATTTTTGTGTGGTCTAATACAGTTTTCTTATTAAATTTGTAACTCTACACTTCACACAATTCTCCCATTATTAATATTTGCAGCAGCATTATGCAGTCATATATCATTTAAAATATAGAGGGTGTAATTTTCAATCTTTATGATATTTATAGGGAAGCTACCTTTGACCTTTAGAAACACTTACAAGCGTTTCTACACTGAATTTACTTTTTTAATTTTTCTTCGAGGTTTTTCATACCCCGCCACTGGACAGGCTGGCTGCGAACGCATTGTTGTCGAATCTCATCTTCCTTGATTGTGGATATGTTTTTTTACAATACAGGGTGTAGTAAATTAAAAGACGAATCCGAAAATATCATTGTTGTTACCGTAAAGCAGTGGCGTACTATTTTATTTAGAAAAATATGCCACCAATACCCTCTGTATCTCCAGCATGTAAATTTTAGCAAAAGCCCTCAGATTTTAGACAATGCTTATATAAATAGATGTGCCCAAATTATTCCATTAACTAAATTATTTAAAAAAATTTAAAATATTTTTTGAAGTTTAACACCCTGTATATTTTCAAAGAAGCGTCTTAGATAAAAACTGTATAGGAAAGACCCTTTAAAATCCGCCAAAGAATACGAGGTTTCGGTCACCATTTGTGAATCACCCTGTATAACAATAAAGACACACAAATACATCCTACCGTCACTAAATACTAATAAAGAATTAAGATAATAAGATTAGACACTGGCACTATAAGAGGTACTTTACTAATTCCACTTTAAACTTTACTTAAAGATTAAATTTAATGAAATACAATACTGAACCATACAAATTATATAACCAAATTAACGTTGGCCCGTCTATTACCCTATTGTCATATCCTATCAGGCGTAATTAACCTAAACTAGATCAATGCCACTGAGATTAACAAACTAAACACAGTGCTTTAAAAAATAGCAACAAATACTTTTTATTAAAAATTAGAAATAATTTAAAAAATTATTTCAAAATCATTAGATTATTATTTATAAGTAGTTCTAATTTATTATATATTATATCATTTTGTTAGTTTTATATAGTTAGTTTAAAAAGGTAGCAACAGCCAATCCTGATAATTAAAATTTAAAATACCAATTGTTTCGATTATTTAGGTATTTGATAAAAAAAATTAGATTAGTATTCTGTGGAACACATACTGCTAGTCAAAACAAAACACAGACGCAAATTTTTTTGTAGAGGCAGCAAGTAAATTAAAGTCAATATTTATTTTAATTTGATTTCTATGTTCATCTGGTCAGTAACCTACTCTACTTGCTGGAACATTTCAACACAAAATAACAACTTTAGTTAGGTTATGTCAAGTAGGTTTTTTATATATTAGATCAGAAAAAAATTAAAGTAACCTAATCTTACTTAACTTTATGTAGAAATTATTAGAAAATTTGAATTCTTATTAGATTATTAGAATTAGAAATTAGATTGTTTACGTAGATATATAAATTTCTGCATAGTGTTAGGTTAGGTCAGCATAAGTTTCTTAAATTTCTGATTCTAATAATTCTAATATAAAATTAATTCTGGTTTTCTAATAATCAAATATAAAAAATTGTTTTTGATCTAAGCTAACTAACTTTTAATATAGTAATATCATTGAGTATACTATTTACAAAAATTATATCTCAGCTATATTAAATTAGTAGGAGTTTTTAAATGAATTAAAATATTTATATTTATTTTCACTCATCAATATGCTGCCCCTAGAAATAAATTTAGGATATTTAGTAACCTTATTTCAGAGAATTAATGAACTATATTATTAAATATTTTAATTTTTTTCTGAAAAAACTAGATGCGACTCTACAAATCTAACTTCAAATTCGTGTTCGTTCATCTAATACTCTGTAGTACTTGCGCATCCACCATAATCTAGAATTTTATAACATTTTAAGTTAGGTTAAATTTTTTTCAACTAGGTATCTCAATATCCATGAAACTTTATAAACTTTATATTTCTTACTTTTTCTACCGCCGAAAAATAAAGTCATAAGTACACTTTGTTTTTACATAAAACATTTTTTATTATTTACCTAAACTCTTTATACACGTAGACTATTTACTATTTGGCTGTAACAATTTATTCTCGGATCACTTTTCTGCTATATGGACATTCTCTTCAGTTTTATCTTGACATGTTGGTAAATATCAGTCTGGAACTAACTTACATTAACTGTACGATATGGTGGACTGTAACACCCTACGAAAAAAATGTGCACAGTTTGTAAACTTACCTCAAACGTCAAATATGTTTCTGCTATATCATCTTTTAAGAATCTTAGATTTTAGCTACAAAAGAGCATTGTTTGACTTCATTTGATATGATTTTGGCAACCCTTTCTGAACTTATTTGAGTGAGCGTAATACTTTTTGAACAAAATAAACGAAGTTCTGTTTCTGGGTTTTAGTTTACATCTGATTTTATAACCTTGAAGTAATTGATGGTTAAATATCCACAACACGTTTTGGCAACATGCGTAAAATGCGTATACTGCCTCCTGACTACCAATATTTTACTTTTAAGGAAGTTAAGAGATATCTTGATCTTGATATCTCTCCAGAAATAAACTTTTTCCATTCCGATTTATGTACGTTCTCACCCCTCTGACATTTTAAATAAATAAATCCACTTGTCGTTTTCATCCGTTCCCCAAACATAGCGCATCAAACTTTTATATATTCCGTCACCGTAAACAGTTTTTTCAATCTTACATCGGTGTTTATCTACCCTTATTCATTTTCGTCTCCCACAGCTCGAAGCCTCATTCCAGACGTCGCGATTCGTTCTTCAAAGCGTCGCTTTTCGCCGCAACAACTTTGAATAAGTTGCCAGATGGGGCTGGAATTAAGATATAGGGTTTACCATCCAATTTCGGTTAGTAAAGATACTCTATCTTGATGAAAGGAAAATAAATAGAAATGTCGATAAACCCGCACTGTTTTTATATCAAAAGTACTTCTACTGCGAGCGTTAAAATTCGTTGTTTCTTAACTGTCATCCTCGCACATCTAAAAGCTTCTTGTGTTCAGGTATAAATCTACTGTGGGTATAATTATAATATTCAAGTGTTATTGTTATTTGCGTACATTGAGAGAAAAATAGTTCTATCGGTTTAAAATATGAGAAGTCCTTTAATAGTATCGAATTATTTTTGTTATCCTCTAAACTAACGAGCCCCCACTGGTGGATTTTACAGAAACCCATTCAAATATGTATTTCACTTCTGATTTTACGGTATTGTTCGCTTTGTACTATAAGTTAAAAAGCATGTCATTCTTATCATGTCACGAAATCTACACCTTCATGAATTCATTTAAAAGGTGGTAGGGTAGAACAAAGCTGTTAAAACAAAGTTTGTTTAAAATTATCTGGTTTGGAAGTCGATCTGAACAACCTTTTAGTAAAACCGCTGATAATCGATAACGTTCTCAACTTGGGAATACCGTATGTACAGAGTGTTTGTTATACAGGGTGTATCTAAATAACACCGAAAACATTCAAGGGGCAATTCTCCGATGAAAATTAATAGGGGTCTTTGGTATAAAATTTTTTGAAAAAACCCTTCCCTGAAAAGTTACGCCCCTCCTAAAATTACAAAAAAAAAAATTGTTTTTCTTTTTTATCTTCCACGTACATCAAGCTAAAGAAACCAAACTTGGTGAACATTATCTGTCAATAAAACTACACTTTTTGAATTTTTTTCAACCCTGAACTATTTTTGTAAGGGGTTGAAATAATCAACCCCTATGACATTTTTTCTTATAATTTTTTTTTCGATAAAATTTTTTCCTTTTAAAAAATATGTCTAAAAAACCCCATTCATTTACTAACTTTTTGATCTCTTCAAGTTTCTTCGAAAAGTTAAGGATTTATGACAAAAAAAAAAAAATGTATTGTAATGTATTTTTAAAAAGATGAGCTGTTTAACGCGAGTGTATTTTGCCGAAAGATCTAGTGGCCTGTTCTTTACAATGGAATCCGTAGAAACAAATGTCAATGTCATTTATTGTTACTGTTTCTTACTATTTCACAAGTTTCATGATTTTGTGTAGAAAATATTAGTTAATAAACCGAAAATATGGTTAACTATTCGAATTTAGAAATGGCAGATATGCATTTTACATATGGGTATGCTAACGGTAATGCATTGGAAGCGCAAAGACTTTATGCTGAACAGTACCCAGAGCGTAGATTACCCCACCATACTACGTTCACAAATATTCACCAACGCTTGCGGGAACTTGGAAAATTTGAAAAGAGAAGTCATGACTGTGGCCGTAGCCGAGAAGTTAGAACTGAAGCTGTCGATGAAGCCGTACTTAATTTAATTGAGGAATCCCCAGAAACTAGTACCAGGAAAATAGCTCGTGTCCTAAATGTAAGCCATTCGGTAGTTTTTAGAATTTTAAAAGAACAACAGTTATATCCCTATCATCTCCAACGGGTGCAGTCGTTACTGATTCGAGATTTTTTACCACGTGTGGTTTTTTGTCAATGGCTTATTAATATGATCGGCCAAGCGCCGCAGTTCTTAAGAAATATTTTATTTACTGACGAGGCGAATTTCTCAAGAGACTGTATTAGAAATTTTCGTAACAATCATATTTGGGCTGAGGAAAATCCTCATGACTTTTTTGAAGGAAATCATCAGTATCAATTTTCATTAAATGTGTGGCTCGGAATTATCGACGATCATTTAATTGGTCCCTATTTTCTTCCACGACGATTAGATGGTGACTCATATTGTCATCTTCTCGAAGAATTACCTATTATTCTTGAAGAAGTTCCCATTCAAATTAGGCAACGTTTATGGTTTATGCACGACGGTGCACCAGCCCACTTTAGTATACGTGCAAGACGTCACTTGGATGAGGTGTATGCCAATCGATGGATAGGTCGAGGAGGATATGTAAATTGGCCAGCCCGCTCCCCTGACCTTAATCCTTTGGATTTTTGCATATGGGGATATCTGAAATCTTTGATCTACTCAAGGCCAGTTGAAGATATCAATGATTTGCGAAACCGCATTGTAGCAGGGTGTGAAACGATAAAAAATTCACCAGGAATATTTGAACGCATACGCAATTCTATGAGAACAAGAGTAGATGCTTGTATTGAAGCTGAAGGCAATCATTTTCAACATTTTTTGTAGATTGTATTGTCAATATCCGACAGATTTTTATTTTTTGTTACTGTTATAACATTATTCATCATTTGTTCACTTTTAGTCTAAGTTCCAAACTTCTTAGCCTAGTAGAATCATAGGTCAACTATTTGGTTGAGTGTTTTTTAATAAAATGTTATTTAATATGACAATAAATGACATTGACATTTGTTTCTACGGATTCCATTGTAAAGAACAGGCCACTAGATCTTTCGGCAAAATACACTCGCGTTAAACAGCTCATCTTTTTAAAAATACATTACAATACATTTATTTTTTTTTGTCATAAATCCTTAACTTTTCGAAGAAACTTGAAGAGATCAAAAAGTTAGTAAATGAATGGGGTTTTTTAGACATATTTTTTAAAAGGAAAAAATTTTATCGAAAAAAAAATTATAAGAAAAAATGTCATAGGGGTTGATTATTTCAACCCCTTACAAAAATAGTTCAGGGTTGAAAAAAATTCAAAAAGTGTAGTTTTATTGACAGATAATGTTCACCAAGTTTGGTTTCTTTAGCTTGATGTACGTGGAAGATAAAAAAGAAAAACAATTTTTTTTTGTAATTTTAGGAGGGGCGTAACTTTTCAGGGGAGGGTTTTTTCAAAAAATTTTATACCAAAGACCCCTATTAATTTTCATCGGAGAATCGCCCCTTGAATTTTTTCGGTGTTATTTAGATACACCCTGTATAATAAAATAAAATATTCACATTGGACTTTTATCCACGCATATGAACCTATAAAAAATCAAATTTAATTTATTTACTTATTAACATTAACATTTACATTTAGGTATAGTAATAGACATTTCGTTTTTTGTTAAATCACATCTAACTTCCTTTCCGTTAATAACAGCCACAGGAATACAATTACTTTCTTGCATTTTTACCAAATTCAGATAGAACTCGAATAAATAGCTATTATTTATAGCTTTATATCTTTCAAGCTTAAAATTTACGAATATTTTCAAAATATTAATATAATACAATGAGATAATTTCTACGGACCCAAAGCATATCCTTGTGGGATTCCTAGTTCTAGACTCACTTGATTTCGGTAAAAAAAAAATGTATTCACCAGTATCGAATCATTTTTTGTTAATTCTATTAAAGCAGTGGAAAAAACTGCAGCAGAAGCTATGCACGAATGCTTTTGTAATGCAGTTGGCAGACCGTTGGGCAGGGAGGAGGGGCATCGATTCCGTTTTAATTAAAAACGTTTATGGACAAAATTTCAGCAGCAGGTGCTGGCTGTTAACAAGAGATACCGTCGTACAAAAGAATTCATTTAATTAGAAGTCAAAATGCAGGCGCTGGTTTATTAAGATGAATTCTTTTCACAGCCTGGTGATTTAAATTTAATTATTTTGCCACCATTTCCGACATTACACTATTATGGAAATACCTAGAGCAGTTATTTCTCGCAATATTATTAGTTAAAAACTTCATTTCGACTAATTGGTAGGTTACTCTTTGCCAGCAGGTACAAAGCAATGGTTTATGTCAGTAGGATTAAGTAGCTGTCACAATTAAGTTATTACATAATTTGAAGGCTATATCTCACCCACACTTAGAACAAGTTATTAAAAGTATTTAAATGAAAATATCTCAAAAAATTACTAATGTTTAAAAGGTTTGTCGCTGTCACCCAGAATATATGATTTGATTAAATTTATAACTATCCTAAGATATTCCACTTGGCTAATACAAAGTGTAAAAATTAATATCCGCTCTATACAGGGTGTTAATGAAATACCCTGCCAAATGGTGCGTCACAAATAAATAAAAACATATCTCCCGAATTGATTCTGATATTATATGGAATAAAATAATCATTTTCATTTTATTGAATTGTCACAGACTTATTTTTAATAAAAAAAATAGTAACTAAAGAACAGTTCGTTTTTTGAGGCATTTTTTGTTGGAAATATGTACCAGAAAGAAGCATGTTTATATAATTCCTAAAATATTCAGTGACGTCGAAATTCTTAGCAACTGTATTTCCCAGAATTTCTGTCACTTGTTGTCAATTAATCAACGTCAAGCAATTTCAGAAGTATTTAAACAAAAGCGATATTTTTTTATATTTTCAACACTCTGTTTATCGAAAACGAAGGTTTTCCGAACACATATTTACAGTTTTTATTGATTTGTAATGTAGAATCAGTCATTAAAATTTGACAGACTACATCATTAACACTCTGTATACAGGGTGTCTCGGAAAAGGTACAAATAATTCAGGACTATTAAACAAAAATAAGACAATTTTTTCCAATGAATTTTTATAATAAAATATTTATTTTACGGTATTTGTCATATATAATAAAATTTTGATTAAATTACTGAAAATGCATTGATTTTTAGAAAAACCCAATCGACTGTCGCGAAGACAACCAGCATCTACTTCGTAATATACAAGGTGTCTGGAAACGAATAAGCCATACTTACATTGTAGCTTTATTGAATGAAAACAAAGCAATTTCGATCAAATTAGTTATCTCAGTAACATTTTACTTTAAAAGTTATGTTGATTTAAAAAAAATAAAGACATTTCTATAAAGATCAAAAATTTGTTAAGGGAACAAAATTGTACTAAAGTAACTTGATTCAAATCGTTTTATTTTTGTACATAGAAACTATATTATTTGGTGTACGTATAGTCTATATGATTCTGGACACCCTGTATATTAAGATATAAGGCTGACTTTAAAAAAACAGTAGTATTTTTCTTAAAATCGGGGCAAAGGTACCGTTTTAATGTAAAACGAAATTTTACGATGCTAAACATGCTAAAAAACTTACCTGCAGCAAATTTTAATGTTGCTTTTATGAAAAAGATTTTCTAAAATTTGATTTAAAAAATTATTTTGACGGCCTGTAAGAATAAAATGCGATAAGCCCATAAGAAGAAATATTTATATTTTTTGGTGTTCAATCAGTCTCGGATTTTTTCCAAAATATCTTGTATAATAAAACAAAATACATTTCATAAATTTTGATTAAAATAAATTCAATTGCTTTTCTCAATCGTCGCTTATTTTTAAATACTAAAATAACTTGTTCCTCTTCATGTTTATTAATGGACAGTTTTTCTAAATAATCTCAAAATAATAAATTTAATAATCTCTTATTATTAACCCTAAATATTATATAAAATACATTTTCCGAATTAGAGTAGAGTTATTCATAACTGACTGAAGTTCATTAATTCAAATAATTGGTGAGGTATTCCAAGCACGTATTTCAATCTCTCGGTCGCGAGCAAAGCAGTGATTTTGCCTGTGGTCTGTACTCCATAATAAATACAGATAAATTATTGCGTGCAACAAAGTTTTGACGTGACGGGGATTTTCGAAGGAACGCGATTTGAATATTGAACGAGCGGGGGCAAATATTTGTTTAGGTTATTGAAATATTACTTTGTAGAGGCTGTATTGTATTTCGCAATAATGTTTAAACACTAGTGAAACAAAAAATTTGAGTAAGAGCTATAAATTTTGGCCGATGTTTCAAGCTGTTTTGAAGCTCAGAAGGATATTTTAGGACGCTAAATTGGAAAAAAGGATCGTACAAAAACTTTTGAAATATTAGAGCTGCTAATCGAATAGGAAATATAATTAGTATTATTAAGTAAGTAGATAATGTATGTTTGAACTACATTTTTTCCTTTTTATCATGTAGGTTGGTCACTATTCTTTCTTACATATTCTACATTTTTACTTTGTTATTGAAATTTTTGTAAAACTTTCGAAGTATTTTACGATTACGAACAAACCTGTCAAATTTGACATGTAAGACTAATACATACAGGGTGTCCTACAAGAAAATACACAAAATTTAAGGAGATATTCCTGAGATGAAAATAAGCAAAACTGTTTACATGAGCTTTATAGATAAGTTTTCGAGATGTCTTCAAATTTTTTTTTAAATGGAAATTATTTGTTTAAGAACATTATTTATTTATACAAAATTCTATAAGGCTGTACCTTCAATCAGCAGTACGCCCCTTTCGTAAATCCTAACTTTTAATCCTATGATATTTTTTGAAATATTTATTCATATTTGAAACAAATACTCTTGTCAAATTTTGGAATAAATTAAATATTAATGATTGAATTTTCTGTTTGTTTTAAAATAGGAATTTTAACTGATAGGTTAACGCATAGAAAAGCTAAATCTAAAAAGTTGATAAACAAAAATCATAACAATTAAATATACACAACTCAGCAAACAATAAGACTAGTCTGACATTGTTATTCGTATGAATGTATTAAAAAGAAGAAGAATAGAAAATTTAAAAGTTATCTTTGTTTTTTTATTATCAGATTAGAAACATAACCTTATTCCTTTTCGTAAACAAACTAAATTTTTTCTTATTTGAAAAGAATAAGTATTTCTAATTATAATACGGATGAGGTGGTTGGCCACCGCCAGTCGTCTCGGCACTTGGGTGCCGAGACGACTGGCTTTGTAATTTTTTATTATATTTGTTGTATTATCCTTTTCAATTTTATTTTTTATACTCTAACCTTTAAATTATTTTGAAGAAGTTCCGGTGTAAAAACAGTAAAATAGTTCAATCACTAATATACAATTTACCCCAAAACACATGAAAAAACGAAAGCAACTTTTTCTTATATCTGTTGCTTTAACTAAGTATGTTAAATATTTCAAATAATTTGAAGACTAACATCTTAAAAATAGTGCATTTCCAGACCAAATTTATAAATTTTTTGCTTATTTTTACCTAAGAAATGTCCATTAAAATGGTACGATTTCTTGTACATCAAATAATGAGAGTATTTTGTCAGAAACCATAAAAATAACACATACTGGCAAAATTTTAACCCAGAAACCAGCAGATATACTTTACCGGAAGATTTTTGACGCTCTGAATCTTGCATCGGAATTGCTCCGTAACATCCGATTTCCGAGATATCCTAACCTATAAGTGCGAAAAACACTGTTTTTCGCAATGTTATCTTATATCTTGAGGCAATTTTTTCGATAAAGCATTCCTCTTCTTTATTCTCTGAGAAATCGTCTGCTCAAATTAATTAGTTTGTCTATTCGTTTATTCAAAAAAAAAAATGAAGACAAAAGAATCAGGTGCAAACAAATTCCCACTGGTTGACAGGTTTTCGTGGTCGCTGATTACGAATCGGAAGTCAGTATTGCAAAATTCAAAATGGCGAATCCAATATGGCGGATGAAATTAAAATTGTGGGATTTTAGAAGTGAAAGAAGTTTTGTCGAATTTCACACAGAATTGATAAGATAGAGAAGTAGAACGAATTTCCACCACAAAATTTTTATGACAGTAGTATCCCAAGCCTTGAGGATTGAATTTCCAGGAACAAAATGCTCTAATACAGCCCCAAAGCCCTGTAAACCGAAATTTCCGAATATCGACGAAAACGACTAACTAATCAACTTCAACAGAGAAGAAAAGAGGATGTCATAACGAGTTTTGTGAAGAAAAATTACCTCGTAATGTAACATAACCTCAAAGATATCGAAGAAACGTTTTTTCGCACCTCTAGGTTAGGATAGTTAGAAAACCTAATGGTGGAGCAACTCTCACATCGGAATTGATTAAGAAATGTCAAAAAATAAAACCTAATCTTTATTTTATGAACAATAAACAACTGTGGGAGCAGATAATATGTTATACACCACGCAGCAGTTAAGTATAAGTTACCAGTCTCGGACTCTATTGCCAGAACTCGCTCCGCTCGGGCGCAAAATCTCTCTTGGTAACAAATTAACAATTTTTTTTTCGTTTAAAAAAAGTAGGTTATTAATTTTCTCATCCCAAAGTTTATTGGAATCATTGTGAACGTTTTCTTTATGAGAAAGGATGTATTCTCTTTGTCTGTTGAAAAGCGTAGATTTGTGAAAACTCTAACCGTAATTTTTCCAGACGGAACGTCATGTTTTAGGCTATTCTAAACGAACAAGGAATAATACCTCAAGGCAATAAGGAAAAGAATAACGCTTTGCAAGCGAATTGTTTGCCGTCGCGACATTATTAAAAATTTCAAGAAGGATTTTTCACCTAACAAACGAATTATAAGTCCCCGCCTTCTTCTCCGTCTTATTATAGTTTGAACGTTGAGGCGCTTAAGCGTTATTGAGGCCATTATTCACTGAGAGTTTTGTAAGACGATTAAATTAAATTTTGTTTTAATAAAGTCCCCATAATTTATTGGCCACGATCTCGTTCTCTTGTTTGACTCTGTGATTTTATACCCGCTTGTACTTCAATTGAAGTTGAGGGCTTATAAGTACTTTTATACAGGGCGTTAATAAATAAGCGGGTGAACATTTCTCTCTGCGTCACTCCCCATCATTATGACTCTTCAAACGGAGAGAAAAATTTAGTGCTTATTTTTTCCCTTAAATGTAGAGAAAATTAGAAAAATGTAATTACTTTGACTTTTCCTACTACCCAAATGGTATTTACTGGATAATTTTTAGATCTATTTCTTCGGTTGAAGGGGTGGAAGCGCGCTTAATTTATTTCAAACAAATTTTATTTCTTCTATATTTTTCGGAAAAGCAATAGTTTTGAGCAAGAAAGTTAAGTGGCCAAAGGATTTTGCTCAGTGGGAGAGCAATTTTATTTAAATATGGTAAAAGTACATTAAAAAAACCGGAAATTAATTGAAATAAGCTTTATTATAAACAGAAAACCAAAAAATATTTTAATCAATGTTGGAAACCCCTCCTTTCACTATTACATAAAACTTCGTCCATAAAAATATTCATCCGCTTAAACATTTTCAAGAACTTTGAATTACTGCACATGAATCAATAATACGGTTTATTAATTCTCGAATACCTTGCCTCGGTAATGTACACTACACATATGTAATGTTTATAAATGACTCTATATAGAAAAAATCTATGGGGTAATGCGAAACAAGGCGAATTAACCGATCTTGTTTAGTTTTGGTGTCAATAAGTGTGACCACTGTGCCCGATTTCGGAATATAAACATTAGAAGTTTCTATCAATTTATATGCTACCGTACTAGAACGCAAACCATTCTTGAACGCAAAAGTACCATTTCGCGTTCTAGATACGAAAATAATTAAAGAAAACACATTAATAAATAATGTGGTGGATGTGCTAGTAAAAGTACGGATAGAAAATATTAATATCTGGAGACATCGAAATTTTGTGAATTAATTAATTAGATAACCAATTAATTATTTAATTAGCTAATTAATTAATTAATTGAGTAGTTAATTAATTAATTAATTAATTAATTAATTAATTAATTAATTAATTAATTAAGTAATAAATTAAGTAATTAATTAATTAAACATTCCCAATTTCACAAAGAAATGCATGGAAATCAGTGCTTAAAAAAAGACCACAATACTTTTTGTATTTTTGTGCACATTTTTTGTATTTGTGCATAACTTTTACAACTTTTTGTACCCTCACAGGATCTATAGCGAGAACCGGATGGTTCCAACCGTCGAACTCAAGATACTCCCGATTCGTATCGCCGGACAAGCGTCATATCGGTTCGCTGGCCCGCTTGGGCTGGCTGCCATCTTTCAGAAATGTCCGCAGGTTTAACAGATCCGGAAGATCTACCACTTCAGATGACATTTGCAGGTTATTCTCGATGTTAGGAGTGGTAGAGTTTAGTTAGTTCTGTTGGTGTTAGATGTGGACAGTTTATTGGCTTGTTCGATATGGGGAATGTTCTAAATTTCAGAATTGGCTTGAAATAAATTTTCCTTATGGGAATTAATTTAAAACTTGAATCAACTTTAAGATCATTTGCTACAAGTAGTTTCCTTTAAAAATGCAAAAGAAACACATTTTCACGGGATTTGTTTAATGCAATGTATAAATATACATATGTGCTAACTAATATTAGATATTGATACACATAAATATAAAAGAGAAGTAGATATTTTCATTATATTTTTTATAGCGTTTATAAATAGATATTACCGTTGTTGTGTTAACTAATATTAGAAAATGATGTACAAAATCAATATTTTCCTGCCGCTAATGGGTTAAAAGCATTGCATGATTGTAATACTAGCCCTAGCAGCAGATTATCTATCTACATTAGTAAATATACATTTGTTTCGACGTGTCACAAGAATTTCCCGTAAAAATTAATCAGTAAATATAAACTACGCAACAAAATTATGTCGATAAAATTTTTCATAGAAATTTTGCAATTTTTCTAATGCGCTTAGCTTCGTTAATTTTCATCGTATCAAGATGATTTTTTTATGAATATGATGAAAATTGACTATGTGCATTAAATATGGCCAAATTTCGATTAAAAATTTTGTTGCAATTTTGTTGTGCGTAAAAATTTGAATAAAGTTTTCAATTTTAACAAAACATATTTACGAAAAAATTCAAATCTTTTATTTTTTAGAACAAAGCCAATAAAACGGTCGCAATATCTTTAGAAACGGTAGCAATAGAATGCTACAGTAGCAGTAGTTGTAGTATAGTAGTCTAGTTGCATTTATGCTAAAGTACGTTCATAGATTTAAGAGAATGAGTAACTTTATCGACTCGAGTTCAGCTATTGCTCATTATAAAATTTCACCAAGCTATAAAACAGGAGACCTGAATAGGTTGCATTGAATTTTATTTCAAGAATTTATTTCTATTTAGGTAATGGTAATAACAATCGTGTTTACAATAAAAAAGTAAGCTTACAATATAACAAATTACAACAGTACACAGTTAGTAAAATAAAAACATATAATAATAAATATTTACACATTCCAGTGTTTTTTTAATAAAGTCGTCATGATTAGTACAATAAGTATAAGAATTTATTCATTTCATTTGGTTTTACTATCAGTATCATTACTGTATTATTCGTAATATGAATATTCAACAGTTTTAACATTTAAAATAATTTTTTCCGGCTTTTTTTACATTATTTGATTAATTATTTTGTGAATATCATATGTTTGAATATTGAAAATTGTTCTTTATTCTCACGAGCTACCGAAATGATTGGTTTTACAAGATAAGAATCTCATCAATTTATCATCCTGATAGAAACATTTTACTTGTAAATGGGTTCCCAAATCGACGCAGGTGCTTACGGTTTTAAATCTATGAATGTACTTAAGATGAAAAAATACAGGGTGATTAAGATCTTATCCAAAAAAGAAATTTATTATGTATAGGGACTCTTACAAATACAATTTTATAAAGAAAAAATCAAAAAGAGCAGTTCGAAAATAAATTAAATATACACTTCTGCACAGCACTAGAAACTGGTCCACTGTAAAACCTGACCTCGCGCAATGCGACCGGCATGGCGGTAAAATGTGATAAAAACCGACAAAAACTTGAAAAGCACCTATTTTATATCAGAAAATCCAACTGCTTTTGCCAATATTGTTATTATTAATTAATAAATTTAATTTGTGGTTTTAATTAATAAAATAATTTGACATACCTAATGTTACAACAAACTGTTCAAAATTTTGTCCACCTACGTGTAAACACATCTGGACCCGAGTTGCTATGCACGCAAGCCATTTTTGACACGAACTACTAAAAAACTATTGTAAGCACTATCGCAACGACGATTGTAAAATGGGATTTCAGTATTCGGAGTCACTGAGGTCACGTGGCTCTCTACGCGTATTGCGAATGACGCTAGACTACAGTTGTCCAGCTATGCAATGGTTGAAAGTACTACAACTTCAATAATTTTTTTCTCGGGAACTATAAGGATTTTACGAAATTTTTTTTTACGATATCGACTCCATTTCTCATGCCATATCTATTCCCAAATTTTTTTGAATAAGTTATGAATCACCCTGTATACATAAAGATGGTATATTTTCAACCAAGTTGAGTTTGAAATTAAAAAAAAAATTAGTAGACATTTTATTACACTTTATGAAGGTGAAGGGTGTGTAGAATGATATCGGAAACTAACTCTAAAGAAGTGACGCTAAGTTGGTAAAATAAAGGTCGTACACAGAGAAGTGAGTTTACGAAAATTGTGCATTATAATTGCAAAAAGTGATGGATATTGATGCAATTGTTGCTCCAGGTATTTGTCAATTAATTTCGTTCGTTTTCTTGCAACTAATTTTTTAATTACTAATCATTAATTTTATAAGTTAATGTCGTAGATATACTCGTATGTACTAATTGATCCAAACAAGCGTATCGAAAAAGAAAAAAAATTAAAAAGTTTAAATTAAGTTGATCTTTACTACTATGGTGCGCAATACAGCTTTATATGTAATTAATTGTCCCAAGGTCATGCAAAAGCCGCTCGGGAATTCGCTCTTTTTGCATTAAATTTGCCACTTATTTGCAATTTGCCAACATAGCGTTACTTTTTTCGAGTTAGTTTTTTGATATCATTCTACATAAAGTGCAGCAAAATGTCTACCAATAATTTTTTTAAGTTTACATGGTTTATGATCTAATTCGACTTGACTAATGGTGTTTGTCTTAAATACTATTATTTGGTTTCATAAAATGAAGTGGTAGGTTACGTAACTATAAGAATTGATGAAATCATATCTGAGAAAGAGAGACATACCCACGAGCATGTCCCCTTTGGTAACGTAGATACGACTGAATACTGAAATATATACAATTATTTTAGGAAAGAGAAAAGAGTTGTTTGTTTGTTTCTCGCTTTTGTTTCAACTCCCGCTACGTAGCTCTTTAATAAGAAACGATAAATTTACAGAAATAAACTCCATTTCGACAGCAACACCATAAATCCCTGACCCCTTTTTATTTCCGTCAACCCCAACCCCCGTCCCCGACAGAACTGAGGGGGAGGCAGAGCAACAGATAGCGTCAAAGGAATGCGGAATATGCCCCCATACATTCAAAATAAACGGTACTTGGCCGGGATATTACTTTCCATTATTACTGCATTCTAAATGGGATATCACAATAAACAGGATTTAGGAGACGCCGAGCCAAATTGCTCTGGCGTTACGAGGATTATGAGACATAATTGTATCGGAATAGTCGAGCAAATGGGCGATAAAGTTGATATTCTAGATTGGAGTAAAAGGTGAAGTGGGAGTATAGATTTTCCTTCCCAATTTCCGTACTTACTTGTTTCACGAAGCATAGTTCTTTAATTCATAATCAGACACATCGTAGTTAGTTGGTATCAAAAAATCTGAATTTTTCTTCCGTGGTGGAAAAATATAAGTAACGAAGGAAAACACTTAAACCTTGCTACAAATAAATAACTTAGACAATAACTAATTTTTTTCATCATATACTTTGGAAGGTTAAGAGGTTACCAAAAACCAAATTAAAATTAAATGCTACTAAACGAGACAATTTAGAAAGAAAATTTTTGTTATCTATAGCTGTACATTAGACTGGGCCAAAAAAATCGACTAATTTTTTTTTTAAAGAAATATCGAAAATATCATTCAGAATGACGAAAAAAAATATCGTGAGAGTTTGAGCCCTTAATATTAGTTTTAAGTGGTCTATCATCGCTTGTTTCGGTGTTTTATTCCTCATCCCATTTTTACGTCAAAACTGCCAAACCATCGAGGTAAAAAAAATTATCTACATATATTTATGAAGGAAATTGAATGCCCTACAAGAAAGGTCTAATTGAAAATTTTCGGCAGACGAGCCGTTTCCATGTTTTTAACTTTGGATCTTTGTAAGTAACGAACAAATTAATATCTGAAAAAGAACAATAAGATTTTCAAAGGAAATTTAATATTCTACAAAAGAGGTCTCTTAACATTTTTACATAAATTTACTCCTTCAAAAGTTATTCACGATTGAAGTTGAAGTAAAAATTAAATTTTTGTTTTTTTCATTTTGGACCCAATTTTTTCACCCAATAAAGATACTTACAATGATTTTTTTCTATATTTCATTGATACTATTATTTTATGAGCCATAATCTGATTTTTCTTTCATATAAATGTATACAATATTGTAAATAAATAATTTTCAGTAGTAAAACTACATAATTGTTATTTTTAAAATTATTTTGAGACAGTAAAACTACGTTCTTGTAGAAAAAATAGCTGTTGAGCGAGAATAAATTTGAATATATTACGAATTTTGTATATTTTTGGTGATCATATTGATAGAATAATAATTGTCGATGATGTATAATATCAATTTGAGCCATTGAGTGAAAAAAAATTGGTCCAAAACCAAAAAAAAAACAAAAATTTTATTTTTACTTCAACTTCAATCGTGAATAAGTTTTGAAGGAGTAAATTTATACAAAAATGTTAATAGACCTTTTTTGTAGAGCATTAAATTTCCTTTGAAAATCTGTATTGTTCTTTTTCAGAATTTGTTTTTGAATAATTTGTTCATTATTTCCAAAATTCCAAAGTTAAAAACTCAAAATGTCTTTAAAAATAAACAAAAATTTTAATCAAGATTGCCTTTTTCTCGTAAAATGAACAATAAAAATGTTTTACTGTCCGCTTCTATCAAATTAGGCCGAGTCATACACAAATCGAGATTATAATATAAATTTTTATTCTAAGCAACTTAGTTTAGTTTAGTTTAGTGTTTATTGACCATGTTAAATTGCATACAATTTTTATGGCAAGTCATATACAAAAACAAAAAATATATAGATATACACAAAAAAAATAAATTAATAAAAAACATATCACATCATCATATAACTTTCGTTAATAACATATTTCTGTATTGTTAAAAACAACGGCGGTTTATTCTTGAACGATTTTTATATTTACCGATTTTCTGATCACCCTGTAGATGTAAGGTGAAAGTTCTTCATGAGAACCGGATTTTAAAGACAAGCAAAAATTTTAATCAAGATTGCCTTTTTCTCGTAAAATGAGAAATAAACATATTTTCCTTATTTTCCATTCTAATCGTGGACATGCTGTATATTGTGTTCCATCAAATCTCTCCTTATTAAAAAAATTATTTAAATTTAGACTCACGAACGGCAGTTAAGAGAAAAATCCTATTTTCAGTTATATCCTTTATAATATAATTAGATTGTACCAGGTCTGTTTAAAAAATAACCGAATTTATTTTTATTCTTTTAAACTTTATTATTAATTTTATACGTTTCGCAGGCTGACAAAATTTTAACCCAACAACACGATTATATTTTACCAAAGGATTTTCGTGCGCTAATTTCGAATTCGAGGTCGAAATTTCTCAATTGGCTCTGGTTTCCGAGGTATCCTAAACTAACAGTACCAAAATGACGATTTTTTTATATATTTGAGATTATATTACACGGAAAGGTAATTTTTTACTGAAACCATTAATGGGGTCTTAAAGTACTATACTTACTCTTTAAAAAGCACTTGGATTTATTACGTTGTCATTTTTCGTCTTTGAGAAATGCATGTTGAAATTTAGAGTCAGACCAATTGAAGTGGAAGGCCTTCCTGATCGAGGATCATCTTCAATTGACTGACAATCACTTTTAAATCGCGAAAACCATTCGTAACATTGCGTACGACCTAGAGTATCATCTCCGTAAGCTTGCTTCAAAGTTGTAACATTTCCGTGAACTTTTTCCCCAACTTCACGCAAAACTTTGCGTTGCATTGTTGTTCCAGAAAATCGCACATTTCAAAAATCGTCGTTGCACTCCAATAACAGTACCACGAAAACTAAATGAAATATCAACAATCCAAAAACATGTGGTTACAAAGTTCGGTTATTTACTGAACAGACTTCGTATCTTTCAATTATAAAGTGACAAATTCTTTTCAGTCTCGGAATAAAAATTGATAACCTCTTTCCAATAAACTAATCTGATTTTGATTTCAACAGCCGATGGACTTAAAATTCTTCGTTGTCAAATACTCCGATCAAGCGAATACAATTAACAATTCAAATGAACCAAATTGGTCGATGTGTTCCCTTTCATGTTTAATTCATTTTTCCACCCCCCCATTCCTATTGGCAGAATTGATTAAAATATTAACATTAAATCGCTTCCCACGCAAAATTTAGTTGCTCTCTCATCCTTTTTAGGTAATTTATACATCCGTATATTTACTTCACCCAGAAATAATTCGCGTAGAAACGGATTTTGAGAGTTTGAGATACTCCTCTTCACTTTCTAAGCAAGATTCAACCAATGTATCTTTGTGTATAAATATTAATTTCATTTTTGTTTGAATAATTTAATGACTAATGAATGAAATTGATGAAAAGTCTCTAATTACAATGCGTTGAATACTATTTGTAAAGTTTTAGCTTCCATTTAGCTATCCAGAATGATGGGAGCTTTAAATTCTAAATATAAATCCAATCTACTGTCAACTCCAATGATTAGTTTTGGTTGTGACCGTGTTTATAATTAAACGTAATAATCAATCAGTAGACAGCCGATATTGGACTTCCCTGATGATCGCGCTTTGCAGTAAAATTCAGCGCTAGGAATGAAAATTAATTAAATTTTGATTACGCTTCTTTTACCTTTTTCAGACAGAAACTGATTAATACAGATATGGATGTTTGTCGTCTATTTTTAATTATTCCTTTAAATTGGCTAAATCTATAACAAAGTTTATTTTGTTTTTTGCACGCTCAGGTAATTTGACACGTTTACCGAATTTGTTGAGACATTTGTAAGTGACGTTTACAAATTAGCGATCGGTAAGTGATTACTTACCGATCAGGAGTGGGATGAGTAATCTAATAAATGTAGAATTTTAAAAATCAATTTTTATTAAAGGCAAAAGTAAAATTACAATTTGAACAGTTATTGAAATTTATTGAAGCAATAGAATTCAGGATTAAAACAAATTTCTCTTCTGATGATACTATAGTTGCTGCAAATTTTGTAATAACACTGTAGGCTGTTATATCACTTTCTGTTACCGTAGAATATCTTTGAAAATTGATTTTTATTTTCCACATAGTCCTCGATATATCCCTCAGTTACAGAGGACGAACGCCACCCACCGTGCCTATTAAAGCCTAAAATATTTATTCCTTGGTTTGCCAGAATAGTGGCAGAACTCCTTCGGATGCGTGCCCGGTATAATTTTTTTTTGAATTGTCAATTGTTTGCAAGTTACAACTTGTCAAAGTTCAATTTTAAAATTTAAAAAAAATTAAGAATTATTTTAAATTGCACAACTTAACGAAGTTTTAGGTGAAGCATTGCGTCACCTGACGAGCCGCCACTGCAATTAAGTAGCATATTTTGAAATATCAACAGCTTTATGCAAAGATATTGTAGCCTTGAACATACAGTATTCAGCCCATAAGCTTTCTGGAGACTTTAGGGTTTCATATTTTTTAGAACACTTATTGCCCTTAATATTTAATACTTAATACTTAATACATAATTTAATTTTATTGTCGATATAGTTTGTGTTATATAAAATTCTTGTTTTTCTAGGGAGGTTGCCCCAAATGGGCAAACCGAAGACTACGCCAGCGCCAAAGAGCCGCCGCTATCACTAGAAGATAAGAGATACCTTCTGCAACCCGCAGTTGACAATATTTTGCTCAGAAAAGTTTTCATGCATCCAAGATCACATTAAACAACCCACAACAGACATTTTGTATCAGAGATGGACGGTGCTTGTGACAAATATGTTTAGAAAATCTATTTGTATACATTTTCCGAATATGGAAGGGAATTTAACAGAATCCGACACATTTATTTGTACTTGAAGCGAAAAAAATCTGTCACGAGCACGTCTGTCCTAAATAAACATAAATATTTTACCACCCATACATATATCCTGAAGATAAACCATATAAAGTAAGTTCTGGACCTTATAAGTATGGGAGACAACAAAGTGAAAATCATTGCGAATAATTCCTTTTTCAAGAGATACATTAAAAACGTTTTGAAACAGGATAAAGGACTTTTCCGGTTTACATTCAGGGTGTGTGTACTTTTTATAAATGCATATCTGAGGAAAATATAGTCATATCTTCCAAAAATATCAACTTTACAAACCTGCGATCAAGAATATCATCTGACACATATTATCATTAGGTTATAGTCTAGGTTAAGGCCAATTGGTATTGTATGTATACACTTTCAAGAAGGGGGTTCATATGTATTTCTTAAAAAACCTATAAAGAGGGCTGGATAACATAACAAAGACAATACAAGCTGTGGGAGACAATAGTAGTCATAAAAGAGTATTATATATATTATTGAATCTGACAATAAATGTGTAATTGGTAGACAATAACTTAAAGTCGATATTTATAAAGGCTTTATTGCCAAATATTTATTTAGTGTTGAAGTTGTCAATCATTATAAATGTATATTATTCAATAAAAATGTGACAATACCTGTTGTTTCCTTAAAATACAACTTAACGAAGTGTTAATTTATATTGGAGCTGGAACTATCTCTAGTAACGTATCCCCTAATGTCATAAATTTTCTTTAGCAGTGCCTGTTGCAAGACATATTGATTATATTTACCAGAATCCGTTACTGGAGTAGTTGAATAATGCATGAAGTGGCACAGAGTCACTAGTGATTACCCACAGATTCCGGATAAAGGGGTTTACTAGGAGCAGACTAAGCTTTGATGTGCCTAGCAAAAGTTATATTGTTCTTTATGTAGATCGCTTCCTGTTGCGCAAACCCATGAGAAAATTTAATAAAAGAGCTATTTGAGACTTGAAAGGCTTCGGTGGATACTTGCCAGTTCAACTAGATATCTTGGAAAATGCAAGGATTTTGTAGGATTCGCTGAATGTCTCGCGTTAGATTTAGATACAAAAGCTGAACTTAGATGATTTTAACAGAATATTTGAAATATGTGCGTTCTTGAAAACGGCGATAGAGAGCACGAAAATAAGCAACTTTTATTAAAAAACTGATGGTTTAAAACATTACATTGAAAAAAAAAGCCGTTCCTGGTGCGGCAGTCAGCTGTTCCTTTAATATCGAAGCTGCCGCGCGCAGCAGTACGAAAGCGTTGCTGGCGGTTTTGACAGTTTAAATTTTATGTTGGAAAATGTTGAAATATAGGGTGATTGACTTTTTATGAATCACTTAACTATCGATAGATCTCATCAAAATAATGTCATTTCGAAGTATACAGTTTTTCTTCCAAATGCTTCCTTTTAGAGATATAAACTCTTGAAAACCATTTTTCTCCAAAACCAAGCATTTCATTTAAAAATAGTAAGAGAACTTTTCACAAAATAAATAATAATAAAAAAAATGTTTTCAAGATCTTATATCTCTAAAAGGAAGCATTTGGAAGAAAAAGTGTATACTTCAAAATAATATTATTTTGACGAGATCTATCGATGATTAACGTCATAATCATAAAAAGTGAATCACCCTGTATATTCACATCTCGTTCAAAAGTAACACAAAAATTAAAGAAATAAACGAATTACTTATCAATAGTCGATATGCTTTACAAAAATTGTTCAAAGTTGTTTCCATGTGTTAATAAACATGCTTCCAAACGACGGTCAAAATTCTATCACCAAAAACACCACACAACACATTCACTAAAAACGGTTGATGGAACCAAGATCTCTGTACGTGAGGATTTGCATCACATCAATAGTGAATGTTGTGAAAATTTAGCATGCCGTCTCTAGTAAAACAACATTCAATGCACGTGCGCAAGATGCACAGGGCCGGTTTACATTTATGGTTATGTTTCTAAATTAATTTAATCGAAAACAGAAGCGTTTAGAGGTAGGTATTCCAACCCATCTCTTGGAAAATTAAGGTAAGTTTCACCATTGACTCAAGCCAACTATGAAAAGTCCTTTCAGTGATTATTCCAGTTCAAATGTTTACCTAAAATCGAAAAAATATTTTGATAATACGCCTCTTGTCGAATGAGAATCTTCAATTCAGTTTATTAGTCGGTCCATAATACACAATTTGAATCGTCTTCTTCTTTGTTCTATACCACTCTCAGAATTCTACATCTAGAAAGACTTTCTCTATTTCTGAACATGATGTGGATATAATCTGCGAAGCTTCAACATTCGTTATTTCGTTGTATAGTCATATGACCTAAAATGTTGTGGCTAATCTTCTTCTATAGCTTCCAATATGAGTCTACTGACATTCAAAACTCCTACAATTTTTTAAGTTAGCTTATTCGATGCTTGCAATTGTACGGTTTTCTCCTGACAAAAAGTAGGCTCTAACCATAATAATCATTTCCTGAATTGATATACAGGGTGATTTAGAACTTATCAAACAAAAAATTGGATGTACAGGGAACTAATAAATACAATTTCGTTAAGAAAAAATTAAAAAAGGAGGTTCGAAAACGATTTAAAAATACACTTTTGACATAACTGATACAACAACTGTTCAACATTTGGGCCTGTCTTACTCAGTATCTACGTACTAACATAAATGTTGTCCTGCTTCACCATAACACAAATGTTTCATCATAACACAAATGTTGTCTTGTTTCACCATAAATTAAAGCGACATTCATCAACTCCAAATTGCTTTACACGCAAGCGGTTTTTGGCACTAACCACTAAAAAACTATTGTAAACACTACCGCAACGACGATTGTAAAATCGGATTTCAGTATTCAGAGCTGAGGTCACATGGTTCTCCACGTGTATTGCGTGTGGCTCTAGAGACTACAGTTGTCCAACCATGTAATGCTTGAAAGTACTACAACTTCAATAATTTTTTTCTCGGAAACTATAGGGATTTTACAAAACTTTTTTACGATATTGACTCCATTCCTCATGCCGTATCTATTCCCGAATTTTTTTGGATATGTTGCGTATCACCCTGTATAAATATGCAGAACCGTCATTAAAAAATTAAAATAACTTACATGGTTATACACTAACAGGATACCAGACCTCTAAGTTTCACTTTTAAATTTTATTACTTAAAAATGTTTACAATCTATCATATCAGTAAGTACTGGCTGGGCTGTGGATTGGACAGTGCATCCCATAGTACTTTGACGCGCTAGTTCCGAATCTAAAGTCAGATTTCCCAGATCACTTCGTATTTTGACCCTAACACCAAGACAATCTTCTAGAAAGTGGTTTTCAAGACTTCGGATTGACCTGAATAGTCAATGATCAGAAAAACATTCAAAACATTATGATCTCATTGCACCACAAGGTAAAAATTTCTATGATGAGTTAGGATGAAGGAAATAATGCATTTCAAGAAACAATTTCTTAAAACTAGTTCTATTAAATCAAAACAACTTAGAAATAATTTATTTACAATTGAATTATTTGTAGCGTACAGTTCATCGTAGAAGAAGATACTCAAACCGTTCTACGTCCAATAATTCTTGTTTGGTTGATAATGTCCTTGGACGAAAGCTTCGTTGCCACCAAAATGAACTCCCGCGTCGTGCATTGCCACCCCCTGATGCCAGTCTCCACTCTTACCCCAGGAGTTACCCTGCACGCCGTTGCTGCCGCTGGTGGAAGCCTCGTTGCTTAAATCCAACTCCTTGTTATCACCTTTAATCTGGTTCAGATTGTGGGGGTGAGTAGTAACTTGCGCGTGAGCGGGAACGTAGTTTTCACTCTCCTTCACTCGACTCAGACCGCTGTTCTGGGCGTGAGTGAACTGCGCCTGCGCGAGAGCGTAGTTGGCGTCGAATAAGGCCGAGTAGTCGGCCCTGGAATAGTCCTGGTTGTAGCCGGACTGCTGAAACATGTTGTAGTTGTGGAACTGTGCTGCTCTCCAGTCGTACTGGGCGTCGGTCGCGTACTGGCACGCCATGTTGCCCAGGGGGAGGGAGGGGAAGCCCAGAGCGTTGGCTGCGTTTACGCCGCCGGCGTTTTTGCGTAGACGGGCCCTACGATTCGAGAACCAAACCTGGAAAATAGTTTTGATTAATAATGTGGAAGCTCTGTGCTTGAATGAAATCTTCGACAAGGTATTGATTAAAATATTGGAAACAACACAGGTCAACATTTGATCTAGGGACAATCGTCAGAAGTGA
The DNA here is from genome assembly GCF_000390285.2 of Anoplophora glabripennis. Classification (NCBI taxonomy): domain Eukaryota; kingdom Metazoa; phylum Arthropoda; class Insecta; order Coleoptera; family Cerambycidae; genus Anoplophora; species Anoplophora glabripennis. The sequence continues at coordinate 399,195 of NW_019416279.1, forward strand.
CTATGAAAACTAGGGGTTTTTTGGGTCGCTGATCATGAATCCGAGGTCGGTTAAGCTCCATCACATCAGGTTCAAGGTGATTTGAAGGTCAAATCAAGAAATGACCTCCAAAAAATCTGTAAAATTTATGCTCATGTTTTAGAGGTCACTGAACCCGAATCCGAGGTTTGTTTACCCTTACGATACACCCTAGAGGTCATTCAAAAGCATTTCAAGGTCATTCATGAAATATTTTGGATAGAAACGTTAAAATCAATATGAAAAATCTGAAAAGATTCGTTTAATTGTTTTTGAGGTCACTGAACGCGAATCCAAGGTTATTTAAGGTCTATCGCATCAGGTTCAAAGTGATTTGAAGGTCAAATCAAGAAATGACCTCCAAAAAATCTGAAAAAATTCATGCTTATGTCTTAGAGGTCAGTGAACTCGAATCCGAGGTTTGTTTACCCCTACTAACCCTAGAGGTAGTTCAAGGTCATTTCAATGTCATTTATGAAGTATTTTGGACAGAAAAGTTAAAATCAGTCTGAAAAATCTGAAAAAATTCGTCTAAATGTTTTTGAGGTCACTGAACGCGAAGGGTTCAAGGTTATTTAAGCTCCATCACATCAGGTTCAAGGTGATTTGAAGGTCAAATCGAGAAAAAGTTTTGTAAAAAATTAGAAAAGACACAGTAAAGTGATGTTGGATTGCTGGTCGAATTCGCTGTTATTTTCGTCTACAAGGACTTACTTATACCAAGGTCATTCAGAGGACGATTCATTTTGACTGTGCCAACGAATGAGATGAGATGAGAATAGTAAAACGAAAGTAAACCATCAGAAAAAGAGACTAACTCCATATAAACGTGTAGATGGTTATACGTATACAGATGGAAACCCTTTGAAGACCTTTAATAACTTCCAGATCAACTCAGTGATCCCGAAAACACATCAATACACTTTTTCAATTCTTTTATTGGGACAACCTGTATATTTTTCCTACAATTACTATGTGATGGTGACTTTTGTGAAATTTTAATTTAGAAATGGCATTCTTTTAAGCTTCTTTCTTAAAAGTTCTTAAAAGTAAAATTTCTTAAGCTCACCTGAGTAAAAAATAATTTATATTGTTTTAATAAACTTATCGACGCAGAAACCAACGTTATAGGCAAGCCAGAACATGTATATATTATGACGAAATAATTTTATTTAGTATAATGATCTCAGTTTTGTTTTATTTTGAATAATGATTTCGAATTTTGACTAGCCCCACGTTAGGCGCCAAAATTTTATGTACTGGACGATTGTACTTACGATTCTCAAATTTTTAATTAATTAACGAGTTCAGTTTCTGTAGAAAACTATTTCTTTTGCTGAAGTTGATTTTAATTTAAATTAGGTAACTTAACATTTTTTATTTGTCGCACCTATCTGAATTTATTATATTTAGTTTTATTAATCTCAACATCTCAAAAGCAACACAACCTTAGTAAATTTTAATTTATTTTATCAAAAGAACAATTTGGAAATATCCTATAATTTTTCATTTTAAAAATCCTATTACTTGATCTAGCTATTCTTGGTCCATTTTTACAAAAATTAATTCTTAATACTATTAATTATTAATAATATTACTCTAATTTTATCTTCCTTCTGAAAGGTCCTTTCTGGTTTTGTGATTTTCTTTGAGCCACCCTATATTCATCTCTTTTTTTGTTTTTTTTTTATCTTCTGATAATGTTTAGGCCACACTCTACCGGTTTCTTCTTCGATCTGAGCTACAACTTACTATTTTTTTTTTTCACATCGGTGTTTCACACCTTCACTTTCACTCGTTATAGCTAAACTCTTCCACAATTTTTTTTTAAACATTTTTTTACTTTACTTTCGTAGATTCTTCTTTTCATTGCAAATTTTGCTATTTTATGGGCTTGCCATTACTAAATTAACCTTTCTCTATATTTTTTAAATTAACAAAATAAGAATCAATTTAATTTTTATTTTTTCCTCCCCTGTTTAATATTTATTTTTCTATTACGCTTTCCTTTTCTGTTCTTATATCATCTTTTATTCGCTTAAATATTTTTTTCTATTCTAAGTAAGTTCTGTAATCGAAATTTTTGTAGATATTTTGAATCCAACCGCCGGAGTTCTTGGCATGGGCAATCGCCAAAAATTGAAAAAACAGCCTGGAATCCGCACGAACTCACCAATAAGTGAAAGTCAATCCAGGAAGGGCAGCAATCGAGTGGTAAAACAGCGCCCCAAATGTAAGAATGAGTACTGGGAATTTGGCGGAGATACCAGCAGGTGTGATCGAAAGTCAACCCTGATTATTTATAGTTTATTAACCAGAGCACAGTGGCCATTACGAACTATAACTATTTGTTTACCATTTTAAACAACAGCATTCCCCCCATGTACGTAGTTAGAGGAATCTCCAATTTATTTATCCTACTTAATGAATAAAAAAACATAGTATTTGGTTAATATGACATATTATGTTGTAGTGAAAATTTTGACCCTTAGTATAGTAAATAGGATTAAAACAGTAAACTAACTGTACTTTTAATACTGTCAAAATAATCATTATAACAACTGTGATTTCAAACCAAGCACGCCATACAATTGGTTCAAGGGGCAAAGATATATCTTTGCTTTTAATATATTAAAATATCATTAAAATCCGACCTCTATAAATACTGTCAAATAAACAACTGAAATGAAAACTGTGAGAGCAAACCAAGTACGACCCTGTTAAGAGCCACGTGACCCGAACTCACTGTTATTTCACATAAACTCAAATAACCCACCTGTATCCTGGCCTCGGTCAATCCAGTCCGCTGAGCCAGTTCCTCCCTAGTGTACACATCAGGATATTGCGTCCTGCTGAACTCCCTTTCCAGCGCCTCCAGCTGATCCCCTGAAAACGTCGTCCTTGACCGTCGTTGCTTGCGTTTCAGTGGAATGCCGGGCTCTGTCTCTATGTCGCTGTCGTCCTCACGTCCTGAAAGCAACAGATAGTGGCTCTTATTGGATGCCAATGTGATATGTAGCAGACACTTTGTTTTTATTCCGGAATGGCATTTTCCGAGAAATGGGAGGGTTTGTTTGTAGGCGGATAGTCGGGGAAATTATTGGGTATGGGTGTCTTCAGAAAAGTAGGGAGTTTCATACAAAAAAATTAATGCAAATACGTAAATATCACCTGTCAGGTAATAGGTAACGTTGTGATGCAAAAATGTAATAACGACAACTGCAACTCCTGAAGAGTATTGTGACATAGTTACAAAAGTATCATGTTGTACAGAGAAATACAAATGTATTTTTGTTTTTTTTTTGTTGTGACGTCCGAAAGTAAATCGTCCATTTAAGGATCTTATTTTATTTTACTTGACGTGGAAGTAGATATATTAGAAGGTTCATTTTGTACACAACAACAGTGTAATTAAAAAATTGATGTCTAAATTGCTTTTACTAAAATTATTTCTCCTCTTTACAAGTACTTTGTAGCTTAATATTTTTTTACACACTTCAATTTTTTTAAACCGGAACTTTAAAAATTAATCCACCTCTAAGAAAAAGTAATTCAAAAAACCCATTTTCAGTCTGAGAACTTAAGCCTGCTTCTACCGAGCAATTATAGATAATTTTATCCACCCCTGGAATAAATTTGAATTAATGCACCTCATCCCAAAGCCTCCAAACAGATTAAATGTAAATGAAACAAGGATTGTTTACATTTTTCGAGGTTTCTGCTTGAAGGGCTTAATAAAGCGGCCCATAAGGCACGCAAATTAAATCCCATAATCTCCTTAACAGAGGAATTATTTCGCTAAATGTTGCACGGGCCCGAACAAAAAACCCCCTATATTAATTTAAAGACTGCATGGTATTGTTTTTGCGAGCTGGATTTTGTAATTACTGAAATTAATATAAATGCCTTTCGCGTTTCGTCTTTTTGTGTTGTTGGATGAGAAAAATGGGGATCGCGATTCAAGGGTGACTTCTAGATTCGACTACTTAATTGTAAGTGACATCATAAAGATCAGCGATCAAGGAAACAAACTCGTTTGTAAGGTGTGACATAACCATTTGAGTTTATTATTTTTTCAGAAAAAATATTTTTTTGTGTTCATCTTTTTTTGTGTTCTCCACCCCATCCGCACGCCATTGAATGAAACGATGAAATTAAAATCTACCTATTAAAAGACCAGTGTTTATACCGGAAATTATGGATGAGAAATATAAGTAGATACACTGATTTTTCTAAATCTTCATAATCCTTTTTTGTTTGCTGCATAAGTATCGACATGCATGGAAATCTCCTAATCAATTTATCCAATAGACAAAGAGTCAAAGTAAATAGTTTTGCTGCGAATTATGTCGAAATTACATCAGGTATACCCCAAGGATCCTATTTAGGCCCTTTAAACCTCTCTTTATTTATCAATGATATTAGCGTCTGCTTCTCTCAGTCATTTTATTTTCATGCAGATGATTTGAGGGCATTCAAACCCATATCATCCTTCAAGGATTGTCAAAATTTTCAAGCAAGCCTGAATCTTGCCTGAATATTGTTTACGAGCCTGGAAAATAATTTCCATTATACGTAATAATACTGTTCTCCAAAAAAGTACATTGAATGAAATATTTAGGATTAACATTACATGCTAAATTACAAATTATTTGGAATTTAGATAACTTATATTGTAGGAAAAGCTCTGCTTAACTTTGGATTTATTCTACGTATTTCCAAATCGTTTTATGACTCAAAAACTTCTGTTGTTCTGTATAATATAATAACTTGTCAGATCACATCTTGAATTTGCGAATTCGGTTTAGAATCCACAATTTGTTCAACACCTGAATCATCGCTCCAATCAGAACTTGCAGTTTTAACATTATAGTAGAAGATTTAACCACTATAATAATATGTTAAAAGTAGGTTCTAGTATAAATATCAAGTTACATATTTGAGATTGTTTGTGCTTTATAAAAACATATAAACACATTTCAATTGTAAAAAGTGCTGGAAGTGCTAGAATTTTATACAAAGTAAACTTGTCTTTACAAAATTTTTTGAAAGACAGTCCGCAAAAACAGATTCCGTATGTTAGACTTGACTTCACCTAAGAATGGTACAGACATATCTTGTTGATCAGCATTTAAAACGCTTTTGAAGTAAACTATAGCATTGTGAATGCCAATTTAGACATTCATCAATACCTATGTAGGTACACAGAGGGATCTCACACTATCAGAATCTCTCGGATTGTAATGGAACAGTAATAGTCGAGACTAGAATACAAACAATTTTGTGAAAACCACCCACCAATATCTGACAGCATATCCTTACATTTATTGATTAAATCTTTGTCTAACTTGTCAGATAAAATGACTGAGGTGCCATCTGAATATAAAGTAAAATATGCTGTAGACAAATTTGCTAAGTCATTAATGTACTATAACAAAAGGACAGGACCCAATATGTACTCCTGTGGTGCACCTAGTTTTATAATGCTTGTCTCTATACACGCTAACTCACCTATGTGGCTGCCACAAAAACAATGCAATCTGTTTTCTAGTCACACTTATGGATATTCTTAATCTGTCGCTCATTCTATATTATTTAGTAATTGCTGATCTCTAGATATTTACACTTGCAAAACACAGTATATAAAATTATTGCATTTCTTCGTTTTTAGTTTAGTTTTAGTCTCAATTTAGCTTAAGATTTGGTCATTCTTGTCGCTATTCTTAATGTATCCACCCAGATCTTTTATTTTGTAATTATTCGTCACCCTATTATTGTAATACCTATTTGTTATGACAAATTAAATAAAAATATCTGGAAAACTAAACATCTTGAATCAAAATGTTATGGGTCAAAGGACATTTATTTTTCAATAAGGAACTGATTAGAGAATAAGTGAAATCACCCTGTATATATCGCCAATTTATGAATAAAAATTTTCCCTGTCAGCTTTGGTTATTATTGCACTGCAACTGGGTAATACCTATATAATTTCTTTCGACAAGGAGTTTAGCCGGGGGTATTTGCATTTAGATGAAGCAAGTACGTGATTCTGCCTTAAAATAATGCAATTGTAATATTCAACACATGTAAATTATTTCCGTACGTAATAGTTTTCTCTTTTATTCAAATTAGGCAGTAAAAGAACTAAAGAGGTGTACTGAGGCGTCGGTTATTGCCTCAAGTCCATATTAAACGAATCGCGGCAAATCTCCATAAATTAGAATTGATGTTTTAATGAATCGGTACGTACGGATATGTTTTACTATTTTTTTATGAGACTCAGTTAAAAAGTAGGTAATTAATATTCTTTAAAACACTGAGACTTTATGCAACTAAATCGGAATAATTATGAAATTTCAGAAAGTTGCTTTCTGTCTCAAATAATGACTAAAACAGGTGATGTAACGTTTCGTTCTTTACCAAGGCGCGTAATCATAATATTCCAGGTGGGTAATGTCCAAAAAACGTCAATATCACCAGAGTCAATAAGACATTTCTGATAACGACGTAACGACGTTACCAGTTTGACACCCAATAAACGTCAACAAGTGAATTTTAGCATGCTACCACGTATGACAAGAATCCGACGTCGAATAAACGTCAACACCGCATAAAATCAACAATCAGGCAGGGAAGGCATGTACATCAAGAAAATTATTGCGGCGCAATATCATCTATACTGTAGAAGGCAAAGTAGAAAAATTGTCGAGTTCACAAGGTCATCCGGCAGAATATGACGATGATTTAATAGACGTCGAGATAATCATTTGCATAAAATATTGGGTAAGGATGTATCTTTGAATTTTTATTTAAATAACTGAATCTACTGAAACATGAACTTGAGGGAATTCGAGCTAAATAGGCAAAGATAAAGTATTTTGAAATGGTATGGTATCTAGAGACGGATGACAGACAATACGGATGTATAATTAAGACCATTGCTAATAATTTTATAGAAAAAAATAGCGAAAAATAAAAAACGAGTCAAGAAGACTACACTGAGGGTAACTGAAAGATTTATAAATACCCACAAGTTTAAAATTGTAAGAATTTCAAAATTCTTCGTTGAATATCTTCTAACATATCTAAGTATATGATTGTCATAATTTGGACACCAAAATTTTGGAAATATTAAAACCAAGTGTTCTTAGTGCCTTGTCGGCAATAGTTTACATATACAAGGGTAGAATATAAGACGTCATTTCCCGTTATGGCCCTTTGAATGAATGTTTCATCGTCACTGAAAAAGTGACCCACAAAAAAAGGATCGGATCTGGTATTCAGACCCTAGTATTTCCAGGTATTTTTTACCGCTAAATCCGAATCTGCCTTCAGATTTGGTCCAACGGGTCTGAGTTTTCGGGAAAATTCAAAATACAGCTTAAAATTCATAAAAAACGTCATTTACGATCGACGAAAGTTGTAAAAAATCAAATTATTCTACCAGCTCACTAGACGTATGATTTTTCACTCGTTTAATTCCAATTTATCATCATAGAGTCAGACAAATTTGTCCAATTTCATTCAAAAACAAAAAATAGATCAAAACGCCATTTTCATGGCATAATTGGTGTTGCAGAATTCTGGATCCATCTTTTTATCCATCCACCCATTTATGAATTCATACATCTTTCTATCCAGTCGTTCACGCATGAATACGCATATTTATCCATCCACCTGTACCACCTATAAAACCCATCCATCTATCCATCTATCTATCTACTTTCTGTACTGAGAGATGAGATAAAAGCCCTTTTTTTACCAGTTTTTTTAATTTTCCCGAAAACTCAGACCCGTTGGGCCAAATCTGAAGGCAGATTCGAATTCAGCGGAAAAAAATACATGGAAATACCAGGGTCTGAATACCAGATCCGATCCTTTTTCTTTTTTGTGGGGCTGTGTAATTAATAAAATGTAATGTTTATCACATATTTCTATTTATTTGTTCATAAAATATGCATTTATAACTCGAAATCGCTTTTTTCCCTAGGGAGGTAAGTTACCTCACTTACCTCCCGTTGTCCATACCAACTTCTACTTCTACGGTAAAATCCACTTACCTTCTTAAAAACAATGTATTAATAGTCTATTTATTGTAGTGAGAGCAAATAAAAGATGTTGATACATCTTTCACCCTGTACGGAGGCTGCGAGTAAAGCTACCGGAAAAAAAAACCTCCGGTTCCAAGAAGTAATGGTAATCCTAGGCTGGCCCATTCGAGGCTTGACGTCGTAAAACAATGGAAACGCGAGAATAGAATTTTTCCCCGTTTCCTGCAAAACCGCGGGACGCGGGAACACGCCTTGCACCGGCCATTCATCGTTTCGGCTATCAGCTCGCACCAGTTCAATAATCATAATTCAGTATCGAACAACTCGGAACTAAAGAGGATTTGCATGGTTGCGGGGTCCCTCAGAGGCGGCCGAGTGAGCAGCGCTGCCAACTGTGCAGAATGAAGCGATATACGATCCGGCCGTTATTGTTTCTTTTGACGTTTATGGAAAGTTGTTGGTATTTTTAGTTAATTGTTTATGGGTTTTCGGAAATTCAATTGTTGACTCTCGCTGTAAAGTTGCCTACTTTATTTCTGAGCTTTTGTGAATTCTGAAACAATTCCAGTCAGGGAAACAGTAAAGGGGATTTTATGGTCTTGTTTTTGTAACTGAGAGGCAATTGTTTGTCTGGAGATGGATTTCGCATTGGCGAATACACAGGGTGTTTTCTAGGTCTATGTCATAACTTTGCAAGGTTGTTTCTTAGGTTATTTCAGACTAAAAGGTCGTTAATCTTTTGACGAGAGATACAGGTTGTTAAATTTCTAAAAAATATAGTGTGAGTTGGGCTAATAAGGTCGTTCCCCGATATTAAATATTACATAAAAGTAAGATATTTATACCGGGTGTTCCACATAAAAATCGTCAGCCTCGTATCTCGGAAACGGAAAGAGATAATTTGATTTTGAAAAAAACAGGTGATAACTCTAAAATTTATCCTTGAGTTTGGGCCTCACCGACTGAAGAGCCTGATATCTCTGAAATTATTAAGTTTTTGAAAATAGTCATCCGACAAAAAATGTTTAGAATTGAACAAAGTATCGGATAAACCTTGTAACAAATTTCCTGCCAACGAAAAGTTTCTTTCGACTTCAGCGCCACCTCCAATTTGCTCTGAAAAAAATCAAGTTACACTCCTTGACAATGCCATCGATGAGCTCTATCATCTGTTTTTTTGTTTTCAAAATCAAAATATCTCTTTCCGTTGCCGAGATACGGGGCTGAGGACTTTTATGTGGAACGCCCGGTATAATAAAGTCAGTAAATAGCGAAATCACTTCTTTTGTTTTCCATATATCATTGGAATTCCACGAAATAGTAGATGATGACGTACAGATACGACAGAGGCTGTGATAGAGGCAAAATCCTGAAAAAAGTAACAATTTTCATTAAATAGAATTCTGTAACTCTGTAGTTATCTTATCCTGCGGTATAGATGGCGCTGCAGGTCAAAAGTGTAAAACTACAAGTAAAACTACAATAGACTGGAGCCAATCACAACGAAATGCCAACGCATGTACTACACCATTAAAGAATGGTAAGCTAAAATTGTATGTATATCATAATCAAAGAATCAATTGAAGTCTTTACAGTGGAAATGATACACTGAAAGAAATAGGCATAGTAAACTGTTTCTCTAGAATAATGTGTATATCGCATATTAAAACTTTTATAACAGATATACAACTTTTATTTAAAAAATCACTCATCTCTGTCTCCCATTATTCAATGAGTTTAATGGGAAATCTGTGTTGTATGCTTTATGTTCCATCTGTATAGTAATCGACTATTACGCTTCTTCTAGTTGGATGAGGATTGACAGTATAGACACATGTTTTATGACCATTTCTCGTTGTGTGAGGTGGAAAATTATGTAAGTATGTTATGTTTTATTGATTTTAATTCTTTGTTTTTTTATATTTAAATCTTGTTTAAATCTTAAAAGTCATTATCTTGTGTATTAGAAACCCCTGTTGTTAAGCTTTACATAAGATGGAGGAACAGAAGGCTAACGGTGACAAAGAAGAGCACGAGTTAAGTCAATCAACTAGAGGTAATAGAATTAGAAGAAAAAAATTACAGAAATATGGGAAACGATGCTACTATTTAGTAGCAGCGTAGAGCACATCGAAACGGCTTCAGAAAGCATTAAAATGAATAAGAACAGTTACAAAATACCTCAAAGTAACTTGAAAGTGTATAAAATTCTTTAAATTTGCTATGAAATATATTAAAACAGACCAAAAATTGTATTTTTTAAAACTTGTAAGATACCTACTTCCGGATGCCGATGAATTTAGTTTGGGTTTGTGGTGCTGTGTTGTGAGTCAAGAATCGAGAAATAAGTCAAACTACTAAATTTCAACATGCGATTTCTCAAAGACGAAAAATGATATCGGGATAAATCTAAGTGAGTTTTAAAGAGTAAACATAGTACTTTAAGATCCCATTAATGGTTTCAGTAAAAAAATACCTTTCCATGTAACTTAACCTTAAATATGTCAAAAAATCGCGATTTTGGCACTTCTAGGTAAGGATATCTCGAAAACCAGAGCCGGTTGGGAAATCTGGACCATATGGATTCGAATTCAGCGCACCAAAATCCTTTGGAAAAGCTTATTCGTGTTGTTGGGTTCAAATCTTGTCGTCCTGTGTAATTGATTGAAAAACACATACCTGATATGTTTACATTCTCAAATAATGCAATCTTTCAGAGAAACAACCTATATTCTTGCTTTCACCTTTGACAAAGTTCGGCCACGTAAAAAATATATCTCGTTAAACTGTGAAATAAAATTATCGACACGAAACATTGTTATAATCACATGAGAATTTTTTATTTCTATCATTAAAATTTGCTGCATTATTATTTCACATTCGTTTTGAAAATATTTTTATACTCACATTTATTGATTTTTCCATTTAAGGAGGTATATCGGGGTCCGAGAGAAGTGAGGAGAGCAGGGGGATCCTATGCTTTTCTTATGGGACTAGAACCCGCTGCCAATTTGAAAAAATTAAATTCTATTGAAATTATTTGCGATAAACATTATCTATATAGCAAAGAAATCTACTCATATGCACATAGCATACATATTGACTAATTAACAACATAAAAATATCATATTTAAGTAGTTTTAAATTATATTTAATGAACACATAAAGACTATGTAGATGTGGAAACAGCGCTAATAATTGATTAACAGTTGTACACACTGCGAACCTACAGATCTCGAATATCGGAGATATTGCTCGTCAAATTCTGGTAAAGATGCGTACGTGTTCAAAAATGTATTGTGTGTAAACTATGTACAATATAATTATTATATATAGCAAATATATCGTATTATCCTCGCGAAGATTTGTATCCTTTATTTAAAATCCGTAAATCATGTGAACTGGTAAAACAACAGAATTATGTTAATTTAGTTCTAAAGAAATGAAATGACACTTGCGCCCATCTCTCGTCCAAGTTAAAGAAAATGTTGGATGCAATTTTGAAGGTTCTGTGATAGAAATTACATTATTACTCACTGTTCTTAATCTCTATTTTAGTAATGTTACAAAAGTTTTGCAACTATAACTAATTTTTTAGATATAAAGTTTGCTCAGAAATATTTATGTTCCTTTGTTATTCCGTACAAATGCTTTTATCTCAAGTAGGTATTACTAATTATATTAATAAAACTTTATGTAACCCTAAATATTGCTGGGTAATGATTACGATGTTTTTATAAACCATTAAATATATTAAAAGGATTTATCAACTGTATTTTTATTCCAATAAATATATCACAGCTTCCTAGTTTTTTTTAATTAATTTAGTTTTTTAAAAACATTACAAAAAATCATCTGTTGTGGATAATTTATTGTTGATAACAATGTACATGGGATTTAGGAAAAATATATATGTTTGAAATCAATTTCGTTTTTATCAAGTCTTTCAAATGTATTTCCTCCTTGCTGTCAGCTGATTGCGACGTTGCCACATCCTCAAGTCGGACAGAAATGAAATTATTGGTTTCTGTTTCTAATTAACACAGCTGTACTATGTTCAAAACTTATATTAGTTTTACATCAAGAATAAGATAATACTGTGTACTATCTACGGAAAAGTTTTGTTTCACAATTTCTACATTTTTTTATCAGTTATGGGCAAAAAAAGAGCCGCACCGTCCATCTTCGCCATATAAACCTATGTTAAAATGATCAACTTTCAACAATATCTCAAAATTTAGATTAAAAAAAAATTCAAAAAAATGTGACGCACAGAGGGAGCACTGGATAATACGCTATATAAATTTCAAGTACATCTGTGCATTTGAGTAAACCCGATATACCTCCTTAAGAACATAATCATTTGGACTTCCCGGAAGAACTAAGCAAATTGCCCTTACGTTTTTTCTCAATTCTTTTAAAATTGTATACCAGGCGAATTTGTGATACGACGACCTAACCCTCTGACTCGACATCGTCCAGGGGGGCAGCACATTACCACCCCCCACCCCCTCCACATTCCAACTCTTCCAGCGTCGCATCTATCATTTAACGAATTGATGCGTCCTATATCTCTCGCGTCAGTTAGCCTGCACGCCCCATAAATAAGGGGTCGTCTTTTTCTCGACCTCAGCGGTGATATATTTCCCTGGTTTTTAATTTCAGCTCTTTCCTCGTCCATATTCATGGCGGCAGGCAGACTGATTAATATCAATTTATTAAGCCCGTGTGTCTGTCTGGACCTGTAACGGCTACAGCGACTGGTAGTGGGTCACGCTAATTACGTAATTGCCTTGGTTGTAATTAGTGTTTGACGCTAAATGATTAAATAATTGTGATTGCGCCTTTTGTTATGTACAGGGTGGATCGTTTGGTTGATTGTGGGTTGGAAGTGATACTATAAGAGATAGAAAATAGTTGTATTTGGTTCCAAGGCGTTTTTATGATCAAGAAGTTTTGAAATAATATTTTTTCGGAAACTTTCGAAACTTTGTTATATTATTCAATTTGTTGCATAATTAGCTTGCTCAACTTGTTTACTAGATTCTAAGTTAAAATAAGAAAATAGGTTTGTGAGATTGGGGTTCGGGTAACCTAACCAGCAATGGTGGCGCTCAACGTGGGGTTCGAACCCACGACCCTGAGATTAAGAGTCTCGTGCTCTACTGACTAAGCTAGTCGGTTTCCACGTTGGGCGCCACAATTATGACGTTGGGGTTCGGGTACACTGAAAAAAGGATTTATTTGGACTAAATAAATATCGTTTGCCATGAACTAATCCTAGTTTTGGATATTGCCTAGCATATATATATTGTGAAAAGTAACTAATAATAAGTTCATAGTTTTGTAATAAATCTTATTTGAATGTTAATTTATTTTTACTGTAATATTACATTTCACCTCTTTATTATTAATCTACATATTTTAAGATGTAGATGACATATGATTATTGGAAATATATCTTAGCTTAATGTGAACTAACAGTTTTTCAGTGAAAATAGGTTATTTTAATATTAATAAATCAAGGGTTTATAAAAAGTGAATTGTTTTTTACACTAATATTTGGACGTATTTTTTTCTTGATTAGTCTCAAAATTATGTATCTACTTTCTCAAATTTAATTAAACTGATAATTAGACAACTTATCTAACTATAAGTTTATAATTAAATTTGAAAAGGTACATAGTGTTGAGACCTACTAATATGTATTATGAATATGATCTAAGACAACAAGAAACACTACCTTTTTATATAGTCTATACTAGCCTACTGAACTACACAGTACACTACAGGCACCTTGCACCCACAGTCGCCATGATGGCAAAGATACGACTGTCAGGGGAGAACATAACTTGGTCACGTGATTGGAGAGTAATTTTTAAATAATATTTTTTAATATTGAACTGATAATAGTTTTAAACTATATAAAAATGTAACTTTTATAACCAGCTGGTTCACATTTAAGAAATTATATATTTGGAATAATTTCCCTTTAAAGTTTAATTGTAACGTTTGATAGGCCAATATAAAATAATATTTATTAAATAAAAACGAATATAAATTTGTATTAAAAATGTATTCTTTTAATTCGCCTAACAAATATTCTAAAATCATAAATGGTTATATTAAATCTAATTTGTTAATTTTAGACAAACCTATTGTAAACTGTTTCTTTTTTAATTCAAACAAATCAAATAACTTGTATTGAATGTAACTAGCATAAATGTAAACTGACTGGATTCAAAACAATCGATTGCTTTAATAGAAAGTAATTGTTTTTTCAGTGTAACTTAACCAGCAATGGTTCGTCACTAACTTATGCTAGATCTTCATCTACACACAACATTATTTACTAATTAGCAAATGACAAAACAATTTGATCAAAAGTAATGGTAAGTACAGACAAAGTTTTGTTACTAAACGTCAACAGTTTGTAGCGTCGCAATCTTATTTCACCGCTTGGTCGTGCGCCGCATTAGAGCATCACCGGAACCCAGTGGCATCCGGTTGGGAATTTCTTACAGGTTTTAATAAAAATACGCTTAAAAATGCTTCTCAAACAAGCTGAAGCTCATAAAGGACCTTTGATTCAATGCTATATCTCCGAAACTTGCAGGAATAAATTAATGAAATTTTAAGGATCTATAAGTAGCAATTATTCTCAAGATGCACGGAAAGAAATCTAATCTATATTTAAGCATACTACGAGCCAGTAATACCAGATATTTAATTTAAATATTTACTTATTCATGACATTCAATACTTCTGAAAATAAAACTAAATTATAGACTTACTCTAACGGAAATAAGTTTTTATTGCAGATATTGAATATTCTTAAAAAAGAACATGTTATTCTTCCCCATATACAATTTTAGAGATGTTTAACAACTTAGTTTAATTCTAATCTGTTTTTAACAAAATAAATTTAATATCGATTTAATTAGTGATGTATTTAAACAGAAATTTTATCGTCTTACTTCAAGTAATTTGTTCATGTTCCAAGAATAATAATCTTTGCCCTTGAATAATTGTTCTTGAACGCATTCTAAGGATACCTTTCCCGTCTCTGCCTTTATCCGCCTAAAGCATTACTGGCTTCTGTTCTGTTTGTTTTGTCTAGTCCTAGTGTATGCACGTCGTCTTAACAAGAGCCGACTGTTTCCCAGTTTCGATTAAAAAAAAATTGAAGATTTATTAAAATTGTGGTCACGCTAATTATGTCTGTATATCGAAAATCAGTCAAGATAGCTGGATTTGTTTGTACCAATCGAAGCTCTACAGAAAAAAGCACGGAAATTATCGTTTTTTTTACATATATGTCACTGTTTAACCTGTACCTTGCAATTCCTGAAGAAGACGTGAAAGTGTGTCGAAACATCGATTGATAGTGTTAAACTAAAGTGTTCATTACTATTTTCCATTGCAACAATATTAAAGACCTCTACATGGCAATTTAACATGACCTGTCATTTTGACAGAACAAGTTTTCGTTTATAATTTAACAAGTCTTACGTTTTTATAGTAAAAGATAATACCTATTGCTGAAAAAAAAGTTATTACGCTAAATATTCTGCTTATTTAGCGCATATCCGGAATATACCTCAACCAAAGCTTATTGACAACCATCGGTCTCTTCATGCTCGTACTCCGCAATCCGTGACTTGGCACATTGGGTTCTGTGGCCGTGATTAGCTCGAGTTCTGTACGCTTCTATATGCGTCTGATTGATGCAGGCAAATAATCCGCTGCTTTATTGAAATTAAATTGGGCAAACACAATCGCCTTTGTGAAATTAATTAAGGTTTTCATCTTCAGGGCCTTATTGATTCGTCAAATCCGGTACGTCACCGTGACTAGGTAGATTCTAGGAACTGATTTTACACTTCACCATTTGTTTGTCAATAATTCTATTTCTAAAAATATCCGGATATAAAAGGATCTTATTGTTAATTATATGATCATTAGGTTTATGCGCGTAACATAGTACTAATTCATCGCCGTTTCTGCCACACAAATTAACAAAGAGATTAATATGACTTTTCTTGATATGTTGTTTTATTTCAAAAATTTGTTTATGATTAAAGTTCAGGAGAAAGAGGGATGAGTTCTTTTGGCGTTCTTACTGTAGGCCTAATTTTTGTTTTTTAAAAGTTAAAATAAATAAATAAAAAAATTGGGAAACTACATAAACGATAAAAATCTATTTAACCTATTCTGTATATGTACATTACGGTTGAATCTGTATTGAAAAAAAATTGATCTATTGGATGAAAATATACCGAATGTTTTTTTTTCGGATGTTTTAAAGAACGCGAATAAATAACGAATCAACACTTGGAAAGCTGAAATTTCATCGTCACATTTGTCATTTTTAGTCCAAGCATTCTGTCACGGATTAATGTTAAATTTGCAGAAATTATTACCTGGACAAAAAAAATATGACCGTATAGAAAATTAAATTTTAAATTGAGTTTCTTGTTCTTTAAACTCGNATTCTGCTTATTTAGCGCATATCCGGAATATACCTCAACCAAAGCTTATTGACAACCATCGGTCTCTTCATGCTCGTACTCCGCAATCCGTGACTTGGCACATTGGGTTCTGTGGCCGTGATTAGCTCGAGTTCTGTACGCTTCTATATGCGTCTGATTGATGCAGGCAAATAATCCGCTGCTTTATTGAAATTAAATTGGGCAAACACAATCGCCTTTGTGAAATTAATTAAGGTTTTCATCTTCAGGGCCTTATTGATTCGTCAAATCCGGTACGTCACCGTGACTAGGTAGATTCTAGGAACTGATTTTACACTTCACCATTTGTTTGTCAATAATTCTATTTCTAAAAATATCCGGATATAAAAGGATCTTATTGTTAATTATATGATCATTAGGTTTATGCGCGTAACATAGTACTAATTCATCGCCGTTTCTGCCACACAAATTAACAAAGAGATTAATATGACTTTTCTTGATATGTTGTTTTATTTCAAAAATTTGTTTATGATTAAAGTTTCAGGAGAAAGAGGAATGAATTCTTTTGACGTTCTTACTGTAGGTCTAATTTTTGGTTTGTAAAAGTTGTCGTCAGTATAAAAAAGTTGCGAAACAACATAAATGATAAAAATCTATTTATCATATCCTGTATATGTGCATTATGGTTGAATCTGTACTGAAAAGAAAATTGATCTATTGAAAGAAAATATTTCGAATGTTTTTCTTTCGTAGGTTTTAAAGAACGCGAATAAATAACGAAACAACACTTGGAAAGTTGAAATTTCATCGTCACATTTATCATTTTAGCTGCCACAGTGGTTTCTACACAGATCTGTTTTAGAGACAATATTTTAGGTCTCGATTAAAGGAATTGGTTAACTGATCGGATGAATAGATTTCCATAACCTTTATTGTACGTTACGTAAATAAGGATAGGTAACAATTTAACTATATGTTTATTTAACCAAATATTAATCTAGACTCAATATATTATTGTATTTAATTATTATAATCAAACCACTGCATTTAAACATAATTTTCACCAAAATAACCGGATTAACTGACACTTGTCCAGCGCTACACACTATACACCACGCCACGAGATGACCTAATGGGGACGATGGGAATAGACAAAGACAACGCACGACAACCATAGTATGGGGTGGGTCATTCAATTATGACATTTACTTCGATTTAGCTACAAGTGTACCAAATACGAGTTTATCTTGGGAATCTATTTAACGGGTACCTATATTTGAGTGAAAGTACTGAGTTTTAGTAGATGAGTTACCTTTATTGCTTTCGCTCACACCGATTTATTTAAAGTGTAAAAATACAAAATAATGAATGAATAGAAATCAAATTTGAGCATAGAGAGAGGAAAAATATTGACAAAACTCTTGCATCGACCCATGGCCTTTCGCTAATCGCGTTACCCAGCGCAATCACAGGGTGCACTGTATTTAACAGTTGTTATAATATATTTAGTGGCGTTTTTTTATTACATCCTGAAAAAGGTGAAAAAGATGAAAACAAGAAAATGTTGGATATCTGGATATCAAGATAACGCTTAGTTCAAGGCATCGTTTTCCAATAAAACGGAAACAGTTCTTTGAACAATGGTTGACTAAGACTATCTCAGGATGCTTCAGTTCAATGACCACCACGTTCGCCTGAGGCCTTTTCCATTTTGACGTCTTATTAACGTACAAGTTTGAATGATAAATGTATTAGTAATGATCTAATAAAAAAATTAATTAAACCAAAACTGTTACAAATACAAAAGTTTTGCAAGAGGGAATGTGTAAAAATTTTCATATCCATAAGTTATCGGCAACATAGATAAATCAGCGGAAAAGCTATCGCTCGCACGCGCGAAAAGTGACTCAAAACACGAAAAGTGGGGGAGGGGGATTTCACTACGAGAAAAATTGCATTATCTCGGCTTCTAATGGATCAATTTTGATATATTTTTTTTTAATCCGATGTCTCGCGAGCCAAGGAATTCGAATATCGTAATTCCAACGGTCTAATTTGCACATATTTTGTTATAAACAAAGCTTATTATTTATGCATTAAATATACTTCTATATATTTTTACCCTGTATATTTCACCCTATGTCATTGCATTTTTTCAATTAAAAAATTTGTTTTCAACACTGAATATGAATGTATTTGGTTATAATTATTACAATTATTTAAATAATTTTTGTTTAAACAAATTAAAAAAAAAATATTTGAAAATAATTTGTTAAATACACATAAAATTAAAGAAAAATAGTACTTTAAAATTATAATTTTTGAAAAAGACTAAATTGCAAAGTGATAAATGTTATAAATCTAATTGTTTAAAAATAAAAAAAGAGTGAGAACTTGAGCGACTGTGTGAAAATATTATTAAAAAAACTCGATTATTTTGCCTTTTTTTCATCAATTATTGCTATTTTGCAACATCGGTAATAAATTTAAATATTTTTAACTTACAGTATATTGTGCAAAATTTAATTCCAAAACTTTTTTCCTCTTCAATATTCTTCCAAATTGCATAGGTTCCAAGATATAAGTAAAAAACTTAGATAAAATAGGTATATTTTTTAATTTTTTAAACATTTTTGCAATTTTGAAAATGTTCCAGACCTCGCCCAGATCTAGGGATCTACACTTCCGACAAAAGTATCACCAAATTAGTTCAAGGGAGCGAGTATTTTTCACAGTACTATTTATTCAATTACTTCGTTTACTATTTCATAAAGTGACGTATTAGTGTACCAAATTACAGTTATTTGAAAAAAATTTTTCTTTGTCAACTTTGATGCTCTTTGGTGATTAAACGAAGCAACTCAGGATGGAGCACGTGACATGGAAACACTGTGTCCTCACCACCTTTAATTTGCCCAGATTGAAATTCTCGCACGACCGCTGGCGGAAGAGCCTCCGACCCGTCTCAAGTGACAATAGCGACTTGTGTGGGCCCGAATACCTGTCTAATTGAACCGCGGGCGGCCCCGCGGAGCACTTGGTGATTAATATGGCACAGACGGGCCTGGATCGATGCCGTCTCATTGAACGGACGAGGAGAAATGCAACCCGCGGATCAAGTGGGCCCTGACATCTGTTTACGCGCCGCTTTGGAGACGTTTGACGTTTTGTTTGGCTGTCACAAGGGTATTTCTTTAAGTAGCCATGAATTTCTAGTACCGAGTTTGTATGAGGACTAATTAAATAAACAATATNAATTACAAGAATAAAGAAATAAACGTTACGGTATAGAACAATAATGTCACAATAACTGAGTTATTGCTCGGGACCTTTATAATTAAACAGACAGTAAAGTAACGCAAAAAATGTACACAAAATTCTACAAAACACATAAAGCGCATAAAAATTTGGAAGTTCTCGCTTGTTATAAACAAAGAATTCTTGTTCATAAAAATCTACTGTATCATCCGCAAAAATAATGTGTCCACCAGTTTTCTAGTTGAGAAGATCGTTAATGTATATACTAAACAAGATAGGCTCCAAGACTGTGCCTTGTGGCATACCATACTCCGCTGCTACATCATCACTTTGAACATTATTTGACCGCAACAAACCTAGGTTTTCCAATGATTCTAATAATTGAGACGCAGGTGGCGCTGAAATTTACCTACATTTTAACTAGCGTTGTAATAGCGTAAAAGTACTTTTATATGAATATGTCTGTTGACGTTGAAAAGTGGCAGTATTTCTGCTAAGGTTTTCCCAGTATAAATATTACTTCTTTTCTTGCTATAACAAGCAAATATTAAAATTCCTGGCATGATTGTAATATAAATTGCGCACATGAGAACAGAAGCAATGTTTTCTCTTTACCTTACGTAAAATTAAAATATTATTCTGAATAATATAAAACTGCATCAGCACTGGTAACATCTGTAAGGTTTCTTGCCTTGCATATGAGAACTTTCGGGAACGAAAACAAATCTAGTTACTATACAGGGTGATTAGCTGACCTCGTTAAAATCTTTAACAATAAATAGATAGCAAGTATAATTTATGAACAATTGTTACATGATATGTTTTTTTGTATATAAGAATAAGAAGTTTTTGTTTTTGTTATTTAAAATTATATTTTGTTATGTTTATTTGAATATATTTTTCCCAGGGCGTCAACAAGAACTTGTCTTGTACTATTATTTGAATTTTAGAGCTAACTCCTCATCAGGATGTGGTTTCCTCAGCTTATGTTGATTTATTTTAAATATAAGATTTTTGAGAAAATGAAAAATTCAACTTAACATTTTACAAATAGATTATATTACAAATTCAAAATATTTGAACAATTTAACAAGTTTTGTATTTCTTATACTTCTCCGTTATATTTACTAGCTATGATATTTTGTTCTAGATAGTGAAAATTTTGAATTATAGTCGACTTTGATATTCATGGAAAGTTTAATTTAGAGTTATAAGTTTGACTCATATTACGAATTCGTTTGGTGTGATATTTTTAACATTCGTTCCCATTATATAAACTTCCAGTAGGTATTTGGTTCGTTGTGAAAATTTGAACTGATGGAAAACTGTACTTCTTGACAGATGGCGTACTACCTTGTGAATACTGTTTGACGTTTCTAACCTGGTAACTTATTTTCACCATTTATTTACTTAATTTTGATTTTCATTTGTTTATTTTAGGCACAACTCAACGATGTTTAGTGTTTGGCAAATTATGAAAGACTAGGTACTACAACCCCTGTTTTAGTTTTTATAAACTGATGACAAAAGAGTTTGTTATTATGGAGACGGCATATTAAACTTTTGTTAAATTTTTAATTGAAAATTATGACTTTATACATGTTTTTTGCAGTATGACTATTACATATTCTGATTGTACACAATTTTGTCAAAATTTTGATGTTTTTATCTTTGTTCTACGTTCATTTTTGTAAATTTTAACGAAATTCTAACTTATTTCTTTATCTGTAATAATGTTTTTAGGTTCATCGATTTTGACAACTTTTACTGTTTATACACTACCTACTTGGAATGTAAATTGGGATTTGAATACAGTTTTCTACGACTAGAAGGTATTTTTTACAATACACGAATCATTTTATACCTTATATATACCTTTTACATAACAAATTTCAAATAAAATCAACTTATAAGTTTGACATTCCGAAAATCGGTACATGAAGTTATACAAAGAACATTAATTTCGATTCCAATTATAAATATATACTAAAGGTTTTAGTTTTAATTTATTGCATGAATTTTATTTATAAGTGCAACTCCCTCTTTCTCTGTTGAGCAACTTGTCAAAAATTTTAACATTTTTTAAATTTCCTCAAACCAATGCCCCAACTTTACAAAATTGTACTCTATTGTACCTTGTAACTTTTCTAAGATATATAGTTGCCATTTATAGCAAATTTAGTTAAAAAATTACAATTACATTCTTTACCTTATTTTGACAGATTGATTTAATTCCAACTCCATTCTTGAATACAACTAAACTAAAATAAAAAATAACTACCGCAGTTTGGAAAGTATATGTCATTGTTTAAGACCTGTCTGTTTGTCCCATATTTTACTAACCTGTTGCTATGACGTCATGCTAAGAGCAGTCAGGCCTTACTTCTATATTGTCGACATCACTCAAACGATATCGTACTATACAGACTGACGACCTTGATCAAATTGCTTAGCCAGTACATAATGTCAATTTTACCGGAAATTCTTTTCAGGAATATGTGCATCAGCGCAAGTCGGATTTGGATCTAATCCGTCTAATCCGACAAACGACGCGACTAAGGTCCACATCGGCGTCTTTGTATAGAGGAAGTTAAGTTAAAAGGAATACTGTGATAGCCCGCAGCTAGGCTGATGGTAGATTGAGCGAAGGATAAGGTAAATATTGAAGTTTGTGGGATATAGGAGTCGTCAAGGAGATTTGTGTATTTTGTTGCTTCCTTGTGTACGCTGCCTAAAGCTAGATAAAATGATGAGTAACGAGAAGTTTACGAAGTTAAATTTTCTTATGAAAAAAAACTGTCACTGGGTGCCATGCACAGTACGAGCTAGAGTGGTATTAAACATATCTGATATACGGAAAGAAGCGGTATCCTGAATCTGAATTTTATTCATTTTAAGTCTGGAATCTATACGATGATGTTTTAAGGGCCCCATATTCTTTAAATAGTGTTTTTCGCAAAGACAAATAATTTCAAACATTTAATAACTGAATAATCTAAAGCTTATCAAATAATAGGAATGTTATGTCATGCCATCTGGTTATTTTCAAAGACGCCGCAGTAAAACGAATAAACAGGTGCAAAAAACGATCAAACCATCAAGGTTTTAGGTACTGAAATCTTCGAAAATACTAACTTTTTTATATATAATTCCACATGTAAATATTCTTATAACATTTACTTGCTTAGTCCTACATATAAAATTGTTTACTTTTATTTATAAGTACGTGAAAATAATTCTTAAAATTTGGGGTTAGAATAACAGCAAACGCATGTTTTACAAACGCTTTTTTTTTAGTTATTATTTTATTTGAGTAAATTTAAATGGTAACAATGAATAAACAAAACATCAAGGATTTTATTTTTGTGCTTACTTTTGTTCTACACGTTTTACTTTCAAAGATTTCAGTACCTAAAAACGCCAGAAATTTCACTTTTTCTCGGCCGGGAATATGGCCACCTTAACTTGATAAAACAAATTTCTGCAATAAATGGATTTGTTGAAAAAAATATACTGGAAAATATCAATACGATGTCAAAATTTTTTATTTATTGGCACTTGTTTGTAGTGATGTGATCAAAACGGTCACTTAATTTCATATACTGACGATATGTATAGTATTTACTGGTGGTCATGGGAGTCTGCTTATAAAGCGTGTTAATGAACTTATGTCAAAAATTCAAAGGGTTGAAAAAACTCAGTTAATTGATGTCATAAACTTGTATCGGAAGTTTAAGGTCATAGAAAAAAAAAATTAAAAATGTGTATGAACTGTTTTGGAACTGCTATTTTATCGCAGCGAGTAGGTACTTACAAAAAATTCTGTAACATTTGTTTATAGATTTGTAATCAGTTTGTAGTACATTGTTGTAGTGATTGCTGTGCTGTTTTTCGAGAGTATATTGAATAGCCGTATTTAAGTTTTCTTTTGAAAATGGCGCAATTATTTAACAATCGCGAATATTATGATATGCTTATAATTGCTGCATTGCTGCTGCTGTTGCATTTAATATTCAACATGTTCAAGCGCTTATTCCTGATAGACTAGGTGGTATCTGTTTTGGTTTGGGTGAATCGTATATCCATGGAGATTTTGGCTTTTTGGCTTTCAAATATCACTAGAAATGAAAATTTTTCTATGCGCATACAAAAAACGTGGGCTTAACTTTTGGCGGCACAATAAGTATGTTAAAAAAATTCGAAAAATGTCATATTTTTCTTCCTATTTAATTATGTATCTTTTCAAGAGTTAGTTGATTTTAGGCGAAAATTGAATAGGAAAAAATGTCTGTAATTAAATTTTTTTACAAAACATGACTAGTTACAAATCGAATGAATCAAGATTACTTATAGGGAATTTTTTGGGGTATTTAAATTGGGTATAGGACCTTTATACTTGGGTCAAGAAAACTTCATGTTATGTAGAATCATCACACCAAATTTCATCAAAATCGGTTCTATAGATTTTGCATAATAATTTCGCAATTCAGATTCTGAAAAAAAATTGCAAATTTTCAAAATTTTGCACAGCAAAAACCAAGGCCCTTAGGTACTTGAAAATTTAATCACATATAGAAGGGCTCTCAAGCTATCAAACGCTTTTTGGAAAATTCGAATCCGTCAATTAGGAGAGCTCTGGCGCTTGTTTAAATATGGGTCAAATTTTTATACTTATAAACAATTAGAATCAATAACTTTATGAATATTCTACCAAATCAAATTTTTTAAAGCAGGTTTTAAAAGTTCTTGGAAAGACGCTTCTTTAAAAAAAAACAGATGGATTGGTCAATTAATTACGTAGTTATAGCCGATCAAAGTTAACCGTCATTTACACTAAATGTACTGGGACATCCGGACTAATTTTTCGAAAAATACCTTTGGTATTTCGAGTACTTACCAGGTCTAAGATTACAATACTTTTCTTCATTGGTAACCTACTTTAAAACGTGTTTAAAAGTTATTTACGCAAGCGAGAAATTCAAGAAAATCGTACGGGTGGTGGTGGTGGAGGAAGCAGAGAGCGCGGCCACTTCGGCCTGCTCGAAATTGAATCGGCGAGTTCAAAACCGCGATGCGCTTAAGAATTGTTAATATCTCACCTTCTAGTGGTCCGATTTTGATGATTTTTTTTAAATTTTAGCGTATTTTCAAATGTCTATCGTTAATAATTATTGGTCTTTCAACAGTCCGATAGTTATTTATCTTTAAACTTCCTTTACTTATCAACTTTATTTTCCTATTGTGCATGAACTTATATACTATTTATCAAAGATCAAAAACAAATTTATTTAAATATTCTGAAATTCTTTAAACAACAATTATTTTCAAAATAAGACGAAAATTAGTAGTATACCTACTGAGTTAATTTCTCATTTGCTTATATTTTAAACAGTAAATAATATTTGAATCATACTTTAATCACAAAAGAAATTATGATTAAATTCCATTCCCCGATTAAATCTACACATTTCTGTAAGTTCAACTAATCATCAATAGATTATATCTTCTAAAAAGGTTTTAAATCATCGGCAAAAGACAAACGATTAGATTTTAGTGCTAGCGATAGATCATTAATAAATAAAATAAAAAGAAGTGGCCCAAGGTTGGATCCTTGAGGTACACCAGAAGTAACTAAAAAAGTTATTTTAAAAAATCAAACTGATTTATCTTTATACAAATCGAGATCTTCAAGGAGGCCCGTTGCGGGTACGAATTACGCAAAATGCGATGACGGTGCGTTGTCAACCTCCGTAAGTGTTGGGATACGCCAACAACGGCTACAAGCCTATAAATCTCCGCTGCTCAGAGGGTGGCCCGGTAAAGTGCGGCCGCCAAAGCAGCCGCGGCATGGCCCACAATGGGCCTCATTGTGAGCAGGGCCGCCAAAAGGACCGAGCTGTGAAACCACGCTCTAATATGCCAGCCGCCTCCTAACGCTCTCCTCCAAACGCCGTGGGGGCGAGAGGGACGAATTCGAAGATAAAATGGTAATCTTTGATGTCAAATTCAAATTCATTTAATTAATTAATTAATTTAGACAATGACAAAAGTTAAGTCAACTAATGAACATACAAGATTTTCATAAACAAATGTGACTTAACCTGAGACTCAAAAACGCACACAAGAAATACAAATATTTGGTGATATCATTTTTATGCCTCGTATTTACAAAAATGTGTGCTTTTATTTCAATAAAACTGTTTCAAATGTAAGTTACAAGTTATAGTTCAAATTTTGTATTATAAAAACAATTGTTGTCTTTCATTACATTTCCTTGGCGTTTCGGACATTCGAGCCCCACGTTGGGCGCCATGTCGTATTTCACAATTTTTATTGTCCTTTTGTGGATTACCTGCAGTATGCAAACTGGAGGTTTGGATGCCTCCCTCATCACGTCAACCTCAATGAATGCATGGAGATGCGTACGTCGCTCTGACCGATTGCACAGCCACATGCAAAAAAAGGTAGTCTGTACTTTTCATGCGACATATGTTATCCGTAGTATTTTTGCCTCCTGATCACGAATCCGGTGTCAGAATTGAGCTATCACATTACAGGAATTTCCTAACCTCAAAAAACAGGTCAAAAATAACAAAAATTCACGAAAAAGTGGTAGGAAAAATATAAAACATTTTTTTTCTATATTAAAATGTTCATTTATATAGTTAAGACCCCGCCGAACGTGAATTAGCGGTCAGAATTGATGGTTCTTTTTATAACCTCAAAAAAACGGGTCAATTATGGTCAGATATCACGAATTTTCAAAAAATAACAAATTCGCGCCACATTTGGTATACGGGGGCTTTCGTAGTCGCTGATCACGGATCCGAGGTCAATTTTGCAAAATTCAAGGAGGCGGATCCAAGATGGCCGACCAAATTTTCAAAAAATAACCGAATCACATCAAATTTGGTATAAGAGGGTTTTCGGGGTCGCTGATCACGAATTCGAGGTCAATTTTGCAAAATTCAAGATGGCGGCCGACCTAATTTTCAAAAAATAAAACACATTCGCGCCAAATTTGGTATACGGGGGTTTTCGAGGTCACTGATTACGAACCCGAGATCAGATTTACAAAATTCAACCCGTGAATAGATCTTTTACAGAAAAAAGAACAAGAAAAAGTAGGTTAACACATGATTGGGTACTCAGGTTACAAAGCAAAATATTACAAAATGAATTTTGCAATTCTGACCTCGAATACGTAATCAGCGACCCCGAAAACCCCCGTATACCAAATTTGCTGCGATTCTGTTATTATTTGAAAACTTGGTCGGCCATCTTGGATCTGCCATCTTGAATTTTACAAAATTGAAGCTCGGAACCGTGATCAGCGACCCAGAAAACCCCCGTATATCAAATTTGGCGCGAATCTGTTATTTTTTGAAAATTCGTGATATCTGACCTTAATTGACCCGTTTTTTTGAGGTTAGTAGAAGAACCATCAATTCTGACCGCTAATTCACGTCGGGCGGGGTCTTAATAATAATTAATTCGACGGCCGACGTTCGATCATATTCCTTAACGGGTCCGTAGCAGTCCTGTAGCGAAGTCCGCCTTATATTTCTACAATATGCCACTTCACATAGTCGAAAATACTTATTGATCGGTTCACAATTTAATTTTCTGTTAAAGTTCTCTATCTCTACCTCCTAAAACAGTTGTTTTATATACAGGGTGTGCCATTTAACACTCCCGCATCCAATATCTCTGAAATGAAGAAATTTATTTTAGTTGCAGAAACTGGGGTTGCTAGGTTCCTCGAATAGCTTCAAATTGCAGTTAGAATTGTTAGGTCAAATCTTTTTTAATAGATGGCGTGGCGATACTAAAAAGTTATTTGATTCGTGGACTGTGGAAATGCGATCCATCTGAAAGATCGTTAAATTTTGAGTAATTTTTGTAATATAAAGTTTTTCACAATATTTACTTGTTTTCCACGGTCCAGGGATCAAAAAACTTTTTAGTATCGCCACGCCATCTATAGAGAAAGATTTGAGCTAAAAATTCTAAGTGCAATTTGAAGTTATTCGAGGGACCTAACACCCCCAGTTTCCGGAACTAAAATAAATTTCTTCATTTCGGGGATATTGGCAGCGGAAGTGTTAAATGGCACACCCTGTATACGAACTTTAGTTCAATGAAGAAATAAGTAATGATCACATCTGTCAAAGAACAAACCGAAGAAAATTTAAAAAATTGTCTTTTATATGTCTATGACTATGAATTTTTTCATTCAATATTAAAGTTGCATATTTAGATTCCATGCCCACTTTTACCCCAATCTCCCCCATGCGTCGCGACTAGCTCGAACGAAACTGACTTCTTCCGGCTTAGCCGCCCCGATTTATTTCCATTTTTTTGTGATTTCATTGACGAGGAGCGACTTTTAGGATTTACCTTTTTTCGACACAGGAATATTTATAAAAGCCCTCATTTCAGATTACACGAAAGCCTGTCTCAGGTGTGGTTTGTACAATATTAATGAGCTTAGACTCTAATACATGTCCGTCGTTTAACACTACGTCGATTCTGTGTCACACTGAATCATTTGATGTAAGTTTTGTTTTATCCTCTCGGTGTCACAGATAACACACCATGTGGCTGAAGTTATTCATGTATCTACTAGTACTAATCTATATGGGTGCTTCGAACAGGTGTTCGACCACATCAAAGTGAGATGAGAAGGTATAAAATTCATTAAACAGAATAGTATTTTCGTGGTGATGATCCATGTTAAGTATAGCAAAGTAAAGTTGAGGTCGGAAAGATTATAAATGTTCTTTGATATAAAAAATTTAGATATGCAAAAAATATCTATCATCATAGAAAAAATTTTTAACCCATGATATTGTGGGAAACAACTATACTCTAATCTTGAATTTATTTCTATGGGGATACAAATTAATGAAAGTACATACCTATAAAAAATGAAAATGACCATAATAATGACCAAAAACTTCCAAAGCTAATTACACGGGTCCCAAGGAATCAGGTTGTTACAAGTGACTCTTACATCGTTCCCGTTGACAAAAAGCACCGATCTTAATTGCCCTCCGTAGAACAAAATAAAAAAAAGAAAACCCAATCAATGGCGCGAACTGAGGCGGCATGGCCCTTTTCAAAGCAGGAACTTAATATGTTAATGAGACAGATTATTACGGAACACGTGTGGTGGCCGTCTCTTTCTAAGCGAGGGGAATCGTATTTTTCTCTGTCTTACTGCCCTTGGTTACAGTCCAGGGTCTCGCTTGGCGATGAATCAACGACACAAAAGGCAAGTCATCTCGCAGTTAATGAACAGTGAAATTCTGTATAAAATAAAATTTTAATATGAAATCAGTAGATGGCATAATTAGTATTCTGTTTAATGTTTCAGTGGATTTTCTCAAAACAATTATAATACTGTCGTATAATATCACCATTCACTTGACAATTACCTCTAATATGGGGACAATCGATATTTTTACTGAGCTCCTCATATATTGCTTGTTTTGCTGGGACTGTAGCACATCTACAACTAGATATTGGAGGCTGTGAGTCTAGTCTTCTGCTCTCCGGCAAAGAGGCAAAGAGATTTGCCTCCTTCTTAACTCCAACGTCAATGGACGTTTGGGGGTGTGGACCTGGCACTAGTCGAATGTCCTCCTTCGAAGGGGAAGTAGACTCCTAGAAATATGGGCAGCGACCTAATTTATTTTGCTTTTTCCACTCTTGTGCACTCTCTGGATAGTATGGCGGTTTTTGGAGGCTTTCAACTGAGCCTGAATGCACTGAATTTGTAGACACTTCGAGTATAGCTCCTCTGGTGTCTATATCACTGTCTTTTAGGCATGGCCTTCGCTATTTTTGAGATATCCTGTAGGTACCTGAAATTTGGAAGCTTCTTTTAGTTTGTGTAGGCTTCCGATGAGTAACTATGAATTTGGGAAACCTCTAGGAGCTTATTTTATCCTTTGGGATCTTCACTACAGAATTGTATAATTCCTGAGTCAAGAGAAATGCGCTCGCAAAAAGTTTTGAAACCTTTAAAAATGTTTTGAATTGTTCAAAGATCTGCTAATAACAAATAATAAATAAATATGTGTATGTTATTTGATTGTATATAATGCAACGAAAAAAATTTGTGTCATACCACATGTTCTGTTCTTGGACACAAGAATTACAAGGTAACAGGGTCGACGTTAGATCCCAGTCCTTGTTGGGTCCGCAGAGGTCCTGTCGCGAAGTCCGCCTTTGATTTGAACAAATAGCCACTTTGGATTTTGCCTATCTTTGGATTGTAGTCGCCTGGTACTGGTGATGGACTGACGTGGTAGTGTGTTCTGTGTGTGTGTATTTTTCGAAATTTGAAACTGAGGTGAATTTTCTATTTTTGTGGTGCGTCGTCAGTGGTTGCTCTGCCAATAGCGTCGGCTTTAGGCGGTGTCGTCTGCTGCGCCTCTGATTTTAGCGGGTTGGGAGTTTCTGCGAAAATCTTCGAAACACCGTCTACTTCTCGTGGAGGGTAATTTAGGTCCTCTTAGATATGTGTTTCTACTTTGTTCGGGATAACTTTATGGTTCCCATTAGAAAGTTGAGCGAAAATTTGATCTTGGAATACGACAGTAACTTTTGGGCTGTGCGATGTCCACTCATATCCATTGTAGTTTCTAAGCTGACAATTGGATATTGCTTTAGAGAGCTAAACATTCTCTTGTTTTGTAGGTGTCGTAGATTTGACCTTTGACACATAAGCTGACTAAACTCGAAACATGAATGAAAATTTTGTCGTCTGAGCACTTTGGTGAATGGCTCCAAAGTTCAAAAGTTGCGTGAAAATTTCAATTCTCTCTCTGCTTCGCTCTCATGATTACTGGTCTGCTTTTTGGTTGTCTCGGGTTGATAATAATTGTCGTGACATAGGACTGTGGAGTGGTGGTCAAACTTGTGATTTTTATATTTCACCATATTCCAAATTAAATATTAAATTTACTCAGTTATTCTCCTTTTGACAATTGACAGCCGTTTTATGTACCGCTTGTCATATACCTATAAGAACAATTTTGAGAATCTCGATTATGTGCTCATAAGAAACAGTGAGGTAAATAATGACGGATGTTATAATATTCAACATAAAAGCAAAGCCCAAACCTCGATCGTCAGCCGCTGGCCTATAATTTTCTGACAGCGTCGTCCATCATTTTTACACCTCTGCCTCTCCGTCCTCGTCTGGCCCGCTACAGGTTATTTAATTATCCTTTTCTATATTGGAACCGATCACATATCAAATTTCTCAAAGAGGCCGACTATTTAACAATTTTATATTATTGGTTTCTCCCCGCGGTCCGGCTTAAGAGCAGGCCGCGCTCGTAAATAGAGTTGAGATATTTCTTTGGCGGGGTCTGTCTCGGCGGATGGTACGGCAAAATGGTGGTAGGGCAGGGGTTCCTTCTAATCTGTCGTTTATTAAATTTACTTGAAGGATAAATCAGTGTTTATAACATTTAAAATAAACGGAAAATTATATTAAAAGAACATACAAAGGGATATTTATTTTTGCCTTAAATTTTTGTTTATTCATTTGTAAATTTTATCAATTCTTGACAGTAGCAAGACTCGGGCTGGGAAATAATTATAACTACATACTCTAATTTATAAGTTTTAACAGTTCGGTTAAATTTTCATTGATAATGTCAAAAGTTTAAACAAAAAAAATGCGATTTCCGTATATAGGTATTATAAAGCCATATATTCTCCAAATTGAATCAATTGAACCAAATGTCACTATTATTCATGTGAAAATTTCATCCTTAGTTATCTGAAATTGGACATTGTCAATGAAAATTTGATAGAATTGTCAAAATTTCGTTTTTTTCTATTCCAATTTCCAAATGCCATTGCCTTACTTGTGATTTATTTATTTACATGTAGATTTTATAAATTCTTGCATTCTTCTCGGTCTGGGAAATAATTATAATTCATGAATTTTGACAGTTCAGTTAAATTTTCATTGAGAATGTCAAAGTTTAGACCAAAAAATGCAATTTCCGTATCAAGCAAAGCCAGATATTGTCCAAATTAATTAATCAATTGAACCAAATCTCACTATTATTCATGTCTTCATGTGAAAATTCGACATTGTCAATGAAAATTTGTTCGAAATGTCAAAATGTCAGCTGCGACAAATATAGGCAGAGACTTGTAGTAAGCAGGTACCTGCCATGAGATTTCGCTACCAACCCAGACATAAACCGTATTGTATATTAAAAAGTGAGAAACACATGTTTATAAAATTAGCACCCGAATCGTTTTCCGGTGAATTAATTAATTAATTTATAATGGGAACTACTACATAACTATCAAACATTGTACAAACGAGCTGCATGACTAGGGAATTTATTATTATGAGAGAGTGAACACTCGATTTTGTTTAAAAGGATACACTGTACTGGCAACAAGTTTGTTATTCGATTTCCAGATTGTCTATGACCGACGCTTAGGGACTGATGTAACGAGCGTTCAAATAAAAACGTGGTCAAGTTGGTTCTGAAAATTTGGACGTAGGGCGTAGCGTATAGCAAATGAACTTAAACGTCATCTGTCAAAGCGCTATATCGCCGCTATCAATTTGAATATTTTCGTTTTAAAAAGCGTTTAAAATGGTGTTTTCTCAAGAACAAAAAGTGTTTATCATAGAGTCCTACTTTAGAAATGGACGCAAGATTGATGGAATATGGAAGTATTCTATTGAGGAATGTTTCATAGAATTTCAAAATCAATTTCCTGGCGTTGTTGAGTACAAAATTTTTCAAAGTGCAGTTCAGCGTTGTGTTAATGTTTTTCGTGAAACGGGCAGTGTAACAAGAAAAGAAGGAAGCGGCCGACCTAAAAAGCGGACTGAAGAATTAAAAGAAAATGTCCAACAAATAATGGAAAATGCGCCAAGAACTTCTGTACGTGTTTTATCACAAATGGTGGGAGTATCAGTCGGTACCTGCCACACAGTGTTAAGAAAAGATTTGCGTTTGTTCTCCTATCGTTTAACTTGTCAGCAAGAACTTCATGAAGTTGATTTTCCGCGACGGGCTGTATTTTGTGAATGGTTTTTAAACAACTACGGTGAACTTCATAATATCACCTTTTTTTCTGATGAAGCCTGGTTTCATTTAAGTGGGTTACGTAAACTCACAGAATATGAGAATGTGGTCTTCTGAAAAACCAGATACACGCTCAAAAAATTGGAGTTTGGTGTGCTCTCAATCGAAGGAGGATTTATGGACCTATTTTTTTAATGGTACTCTTACTGCGCAAAGGTATAGAGAAGAAATTATCGCTTCTTTTGTTAACCAGCTGGAAGGAAACGAAATTACAAACTTTTACTTTCAACAAGATGGTGCAAGGGCACATACGGCAGGCGAGACGATGAATATGTTGAGGGAAGCTTTCCAAAATCGACTAATAAGTCTCAATGCTGAACATGAATTTCCATCGAGGTCATGTGATATTACGCCGTGTGATTTCTTTTTGTGGCCTTACCTTAAAAACACTATTTTTGAACTGCCTATTCCTGATTTAAACCATCTGCAGGCTCGACTTATAGACAAGATTCGTGAAATTAACAATACCCCGAGCATCTTAGAAAATGTCTTTAATTCTTTGAGGAACAGGTGTGAAAAGTGCTTGGAACAAGGAGGGGGGAACTTTCAGCAGCTGCTTTAATTTATTGTTATAACAAGGAGGGGGACACTTTCCGCAGCTCCTTTAATTGTTTGTTATTGTTATCACGATTATTCTTTAAAATAAAGTTATATAGGTAGTCATTAACGTTATTGAAACTGACAGCTGCTATACAGCTCGTTGAGAAATGATGTTAAGTTGGTCGCTATAAGCTACTCCCTACGTCCAATGTGTCAGAGCCAACTTCGACCACGTTTTTATTTGAACGCTCGTTATTAAAAATCAAAAAGGTCCTGATGGGCCACGACGATTTTTTTTATTATTTGAAAAAATAAAAACCTCTCTGGAAAAACCATATATGTAAATGCAAAATTTGAAGAAGGGACTATGCACTTTATTGATTCAGTCACTGTTCCTAACCCAATTCACCCCACAGCAACCCCAATATTTCACGAACACCCCTAGTCTTCGGGGTGGGAATTCGGCAGTGATTCATCTGTGAAAGGGAACGTTATTAGGGCGAACAAGGGCACTGGGTGGCCTAATTCGTAGCCGGCCGGTCTACCACAGACAAGGTGAGTGCTTTGGGGCGTTTCTTCATGTCAACCATTGCCCTCGAGCGGACACTGGCGAAACTTCGAGGGGTTTCGGTTCGGGAGAAAGTAAAATATTTGATTAAACCGTAGTTTTTGAGTGCGAAATAAAGGATTAATTCAGAAGAACAGTGAAACTAAAAAAAAAGGATGAATGTAATAAATATACAGGGCGATTCAGTCATAATGTTATCAATTTTAAGAGAAGATAGGGAAAATTGACTAGAATACGAATAGGCGATTAATTAAATGCATATTTATTCTGAAAAAAATATTTTTATATCATTATTTAAACATCTTTTTGGACCGTTCCTGACCGCTAATCTACAAAGGTTCATCGAGAGTGAATCTTGTCCTACCGTAACATTTGGTCATTAAACTAGCTTTTAATACGTTTTCAATAAATCAACAGAGCTTTTTAGTTAGACAAATGAATGAATAAGATTTTTTTTCATATTAATATTTATTAACAAGTATTATTTATTTGTTAATAAAATTTATAAGGATAATAATTACTTTCGAATGTTAAGTTCAGTCCATAACACTTTGTTAATAAAATGCGGCACTTTGATTTTGAAACCAATTGCAAAATTTAAGACGCCTAGGGAAATCAGCTGTTTCGCTTCAACGTTCGTACGCTTTGTACTCCGCCTGCCTAAGCGTTCCCTATTGCGAAGTAGGGCGCCGACTTAACGGGATTTAAGGGGTAATCTACTTAATTTATTAAAAGTTCGAGACAAATTTTTTTTTCGATTTTCTGTCTTTATTAGGCCTTTCGAATACGTGGTTAAAATTAATGACATTATTACTGAATCACCCTGTATAGTGTCTTATTAAAATAGAATACATTGGTACGTAGTTGTTAATAAACTATTAATACTCTTATAGTTGGATCTTACAAGTATGCAGTTTGAAGAAACAATCTTTAAAATGCAGACATTACTTTGCTTAATGTGCCGTTGCTGCCTTTTCTCAAGACTCTAAAGATCTTCTGGCTGTTAGGAATAGGAAAATAGAAAACAACTGCATTGCAGTTTGTAATAATACTTGTACTGTATTGATTTCAATGTGCCATATGTGTCTTTTTTCCTTTAGTAGTATTTGGATGCATCATTTTTTTTAATTTTAGAATTATATTATTAATGGCCAGCATGTCTATGGATTTTGATCTCAAAGATCACATTAAGTTTGTTTAATGTGAATTTTAGAAACATTTTTAGAATATCTACTGATATAATAAGTGAAATAAAAAATGTATAATTTGAAAATACTGACAGGGTGAATTTTGAATATGTTGTCAAACTCAAACAGGATATAAGAAATGTTAATTTAAGCAAAAAGTTTCATATAAATACGTCCGAAAATGCTCAGTGAAAAAAAAATTCTCCGAAATTCTTTTGATTATAGATCACAATACTCTCAATAGGAATAATTCTTTTTCTTTCACAGTCACGGATATGCGACGGGTAAATAATAATTAAGGGCTTTTTTTATCTAAAAAATTGTCAGTAGCGGTTTCGATAATACAATATGATTTTTTTTCTTTATTTATTTTGACACCTGTGAACAAAATTTAAAGATACCGATTTCCTGAAACGTTAATAACTACAAGTGCGTGTTTTTTATTTGTCTGCATTTTTTAGTGTGAAATTTTTGATAAAAATAACTTTTGACTTATACTCTTGGAGCAAGCAAGGTTACTTTAATTAATATTTTCAAGGGTGGCAAAACACCTAATAAAAAAAGAACACTAGAACTATCCTACAAATAAACTTTAGACAAAACAATTCCTATTTCCTGTTTCAGTTTGGTACCATATTTTGAAAACACCATAGATATTAATTTTCCTCTATTATTATTTTTTAAATTGCTCTCCCAGTTCATATCCATCTTCAAGTTGGTTGAGTATTACTGAGTCTGTTTTTCACTTTACTAAAACACGCAAAGGACTCGAAAGAAGAAGCTATTATATTTTTGTTCAAGTTCGTAATTTTGGGTTTGCTTTTCTGTATATTAAGCGAATATGCCCTGTTTATAAAAAATGTACGAAGAACGACACACCTAACTACCAGCCCATAGCTATTATAAGTGCCTGACTTCTCTAAAATCCTAGAAATCATTTTATAAAATCGACTTTATTTTCATATTGAAAAATTAATATCCCCGTACCAAACATGGACTTATGAGAGGTCGTTCAACTCAAATCTAGTTGAGAAAACCCAATTTATTGCTGAAGCTTAGGATGCAGGACGTCAAGTTCATGTGTATATCAATTTTTCTAAAGCTTTCGAACGGCTTGATCATAATTTATTAACATTGAAATTGGTATTTCCCCTGCTTTGTTATCTCTGTTTAAATATTATTTTAGTAACAGATACTAATTTGTGCAGTATCGTGGCTTTCAACTGTGTAAATTCCATCAATCCTCAGGAATTCCGCAAGGGTCAATCCTGAGACCAATGCTGTTTGTTATTTTCATTAATGGCTGCCTCGATGTCAACTAGTTGCTCTATGCGGATGACTTTAAATTACTTTTGGAAGTTAAATCTTCTACTGATTGTACTAGATTATAAATTAACCTTGATAGATTATACAGGGTAGCCCATCGAAAACGTACCGCAAGGCATTACAGGGTAGTAAAGAACTTTTCGGCAAAATCCAAAAACAGGTCAAATTTGTTTCTGAGGGGGACAACTTTTGGCTCAAAAAGCATACCAAAATCTTCAACCCCCTAAGTGGGGGTGCTATCCCCTAAATTTTTTCAAATGGGAATGGGGGTCAAGTGGGGGGTCATTAGAAAGGGCTTTTAATTCTCTATACATCGATTCTTACTTTTTGAAAATCGATTCATTATTTTAGAAAATATGCAGCTTTGAAAATACGAACAATATTTTTGACGAGAAATGCGAAAATCGATTTAATTTTACTTCAAAACTTACGGTATTAGTCAAGTAAATGCTGAAAATGTTGTCCGCCAACTTGCATACAATGATACAGGTTGTCTTCAAACCGTTGTCGAACATTCTGGAGCACTTGCGGTGTTACTTCGCGACATACATTAATGATTCGTCCTCGCAGATCTTCCAAGGTATCAGGTGGAGTGCTGTAAACTTTGCTTTTAATGTGCCCCCAGAGAAAGAAATCTAAAGGATTTAAGTCGGGTGACCGAGGGGGCCACTCAATTGCACCTCTTCGTCCTATCCAGCGTCCTGGAAACGTCTCATTTAGGTAATTGCGCACATTGAGCGAGTAATGTGGAGGAGCTCCGTCTTGCTGGAAAATCAGTTCGTGTTCATTGTAAGCAGGGTCGTCCTCTATGATATTTGTTAGAGCTGGGTCGATGACATTTTGTAGTAAATCCAAGTACATATCGCCTGTCAAATTTCCAGGAAGGAAAAAAGGACCTACAATGGAATTTCCAAAAATACCTGCCCATACATTCAACTTCTGGGGGTGTTGGGAGTGTGTCTCATGGAAAATCCTTGGATTGGTATCAGCCCAGTAACGACAATTATGGCGATTCACTAAACCATTCAAGAAGAACGTACACTCGTCCGAAAAACACACATTAAAGAGGAAATTATCGTTTATCGCTCGTTCAGTCATTATTTCGCAAAATTGCAAACGACGATCAAAATCGTCTTCATTTAGCTCTTGCACTAGCCGAATCTTATAAGGATGGAATTTGTATTTTTTTAATATTCGTTGGACACTTGTACGACTCACTCCTGTCGCAGTAGCCAATTGCATTGTACTCAGCGTACTATCCATTGCCACTTGCCCCAATACCGCTATTTCCGTAGGTTCATTTAGTACCGGATTTTCAACCTGCCTCTTTTTGTTATGAACGGAGCCAGTTTCGCGAAATTTGGCCACCAATTCGCGAACAATTTTTCCAGACGCATGTTTCTCAGGATGCCGTTGGTTGAACAGTTCGGCGACCCGATTTCCGCATTCATTGTTTTTGAAAAAAAGCTCAATAATTTCTACTCTTTCTGGAATTGAGTACACCATAATTAATCAATTTAAAAGACTCGGCAGTATTGGTACTCTTCAGGCGAATTATGTTTCCAATTATAATCCTTTTTAAAATTATAAATAACACTTTAAATGTAGACTTGTTAGTTTCAAGGGTTTTATATCATGTTTCTAGACTTAATTCTAGATTTCACTCTGCTTTACAATTACCCTCACCTCGGACAAATTTAGTAATAGCATCTCCCCTATATCAAGCGATTTTTAATTATCAAAAGTATGAAGATCGACTTGATATACTTTTCTTTCTAAGAATAACATAAAAACATTATTTGATAGCAAATGTTATCCCTATCTTGTATATGCTAGCTTTTATGTTTTATTTGTCTGTTATTGTTTACACTTAAGTTCTTTTGTCTGGATTTTACATTTTAATTGCTCTATTTTGTGAAGTACTTATATTATTATATTTAATATTAGTTATCTTTTTTTTATTTGGGTAAGGTTTTCTGTTTTACCTTATCCTGTAATTGGATCTCTGTCCCGTTGGATTGTAGTAATTTCTAAATAAATAAATGAAAAAATAAATTACTTTTTTTATTTTAGCAGCTCAGTGACAGCAAATCTCAGGCGCTACGCCACTGACCGAACTCGTCAGGAATGCGATAAACTTGTGTATTAAATTCGCCTCTCCAAATGTGCCGGCTGAAGGGAAACGCCAACCGTTTCATGTTTCAAATTACAATCGGCCCTTTCGGTGACTTTTTGTCCTTCGGCCGCTGATTGATGGTGTCAGTCTGTTTCAGAGACCGCGCTGTAATAAATTATAATGATGTAATAATTACCGAAACCCGGGAAGGCTTATGTACGACCCCCCGACTTATATTTTCGATAAGAAGTTGGGTATTCATACTCTACAACATTTTGTCCTTGATGTAAAGTTGCTTAAGCTGCTCTTTGTTGGGAATATGTTTAAAATTATGAAAAAATACGCCTACTTTGTTACTTTCTTCAACAACAAAAAAATCCACAGACTCCTGAGATCAAAATAAGACCTACTTACTTATATGCAAAACTCAACGCCTACTACTGAGATATAACCCGCTAGGTATTGTTATGAGGATTTTATCTACTTTACTTTAAAAGGTGTTAAGGTAATTTAAATCAAGTTCAAAGACAAGCTTAACAACTAATGATGTTACATGAAATAATTATTCTGTGGACTACAGATCCGTACAGCATTAATTCATAATTATCAACCAGAAAAAATAACCTATCCCAATATTTTTAATGAAAAACCTACCTAATATTTTGAATTAAGTTAAATTTTTCTTTTAACGACCTTTATAAACGTATTTTATGTTCTTTTTTGCATAGTAAGAAATACAGACATTTTTATGTCAAATTTTTTGTATGGAAGAAGAATAATTTCGTTTGAAAATCCATAAAAATTAATTTCGAGAATAAATTTTCTAATTATTACACAGCCACACAGAAAATAAAAAGTTGGGTATACTTTTTATGCGACATATATTTTTCGTAGTAATTTGGCCTCCTGAACACGAATCTGGGGTCAGAATTGGCCCATCACGTCACAATTTTTTCCTAACCTCAAAAAACTTGTGAAAAATAGTGAAAATTGATGAAAATTTACTGGGAAAATTTGGAAAAAAATTTATTTCCACATCAAATAGTACATTTTTATGTAAAAGACTCTGCTGAATTCAAATCCACTGTCAGAATTGAGCTAGAACGTGTGGTTTTTTTTCTAACCTCAAAAAACCGAGCAGGAATCGCTATTTTCAAATTCTGAGCGGATTTTGACCAGATTTTGTATAAAGGGGTTTTTTGGGTCGCTGATTACGAATATGAATTCACATTGTAAAAATTCAAGATGGCTGATCCAATATGGCGGGTGTACTTTTTTGAAATCCACCGATTTCAGTAAAATTTGGCATCATAAGGATTGCTGGTTGATCTCACCTTCATTAATCACACATCTGGAGCCAGATTTTCATAAATCAAGGTAAAAGATTCCACTCCGTCTAAAAATGTGACTTCGCTTAAAAAAATGACTTAAGGACTCTACACATGTAATGATGTGTAGTGTGATGTGCTTGTTTCCATGGGACAAGACAAAAAAGTTTCTACTTTATTCTTTCATTTATTTAGTCGTGCATGGGCTTATGGTTTTCCAATCAGATTTTTTTAACTACTATGCAGTTTTCCTATGGCATTTAGATGCTTTTATTTCTTAATAATTTTAAAGTTCAAGGAAAAGGACACATTACTGCCACACAGCACATCACTGCATCTGCTTATGCCTTCAATCTAAAAATGTGACTTTGCCGAAAAAATGCCGCCTACTCGGCCTAAAATTATGACTCTGCCTACAAATTTTACCTTGATTTATGAAAATCTGGCTCCAGATGTGTGATTAATGAAGGTGAGATCAACCAGCAATCCTTATGATGCCAAATTTTACTGAAATCGGTGGATTTCAAAAAAGTACACCCGCCATATTGGATCAGCCATCTTGAATTTTTACAATGTGAATTCATATTCGTAATCAGCGACCCAAAAAACCCCTTTATACAAAATCTGGTCAAAATCCGCTCAGAATTTGAAAATAGCGATTCCTGCTCGGTTTTTTGAGGTTAGAAAAAAAACCACACGTTCTAGCTCAATTCTGACAGTGGATTTGAATTCAGCAGAGTCTTTTACATAAAAATGTACTATTTGATGTGGAAATAAATTTTTTTCCAAATTTTCCCAGTAAATTTTCATCAATTTTCACTATTTTTCACAAGTTTTTTGAGGTTAGGAAAAAATTGTGACGTGATGGGCCAATTCTGACCCCAGATTCGTGTTCAGGAGGCCAAATTACTACGAAAAATATATGTCGCATAAAAAGTATACCCAACTTTTTTTTTCTGTGTGGCTGTGTTATTATTTATGTTATAAAATTTTGGTTGAACCAAATCGAATTATATGACCGTTTCCTCTAGCATGTTCGCTAACTTTTTATTTCTCAAATTCCCCCTTTTCGTCTATTCTAATATCTACACAACGAGAGGTCTTTCCAGCATAATATTCGTTGTATTCTCAGGATAAATATCATTATTTGGCTATGCTTTTGACAAAAATGTAAGTAACAACTAATAAGTTGTCTGATAAGTGGTTCCAATGTTAAATTTGTTATCTATCCTTCTTAATTTTTTTGGTAATATAGAATATACTATGTAATTTTCAATATTTCTTTTTATCTTACAGAATTTGTCCTATTGTCAACATTTTTAAAAACTCGATCAATACAATTTCTAGACTATTGATTGTTTATTGACACAGCTTTTATTAATTTCATTTCTTTGTTAAAAAATTACCTTTCACGGAAACTAATTTGACTCTATTATACAAACATTTAATAACCAGTACGATGACTAAAATAAACAATAGTATATGGTGCAATAAGTGCGGTTGTCTATTTCCCGCGAGAGTGGAATTGAGCGTACTTTAAATAGGGTAGGCAAACAGCTATTTACCGACCTAAAAAACAAGCGAAAAGATAGATTTATCCCTCATAAGTAGGCTTAGTGCGACGCGGAGTTTAACAGGACTGTAGTCAGATTAAGTACGAATGAAAATATTAATATGTTTACAGAAAATATGTCGCAACATAGTACTATTACCAAAGAGTAAGGCTAAGTAGAGGATAAAATACCTATATAAAAAATGACACCACGTACCCGATAAATCTTAGTGTTGAGACGAGGCTTCCGTGGTACATTGAAAGGAGTTAAAACATATTACTATGTGCTTTTCTAAGTTTTCTTTAGCGAAACGGCTACGTTTATCACTTAATATTAACTTGTGTAGGGGAAATGACTTTCTGAGAAGGCTGTGGACTTTCCGCAAGCCAATTTTTTTTACAAGTAGTACCCTTATTGGAGGTTATATTCTACTATTCATTTTATAGATGTGACAAAAGCCTGACCTACTACGATTTTTTAAATTGGTCGTTATTCCAGAAAGTAGTATTAGGCATTTTTTTTTCAAAAAGATAATATTACCAGGCTATTCAACACCCATTAAATACCCATATACCAAATTTGAACGACAAATGTCTATTGAGTGTTTTCTTATGTGGTGCCAAACTTCGAAAAATCACACAACTAAAAATTATAATAAGCAGGTCAAAGATTGTCATGAAAGTGGAAACAAGTACCAATCGGACAAAGAAAAAATAATTAACGTACAAAAAATGTAGGTAATAAATTATAAATATTAAGTTGTTAATAAAAAAAAATGCAAAACAATCTAAATTAAATTTTCGTTTTCTCGTACTATGGACTTTTACTTTTGGGGTTTTATAAAACAAAAAGTTTATAAAAACAGACCAAGGAAGGAGGAGTGTTGAATAGCATGGTAATATTATCTTTTTGATAAAAAATTCCTAATACCACTTTCTGGAAAAATTACCCCTTTAAAAAATCGTAGTAGGCCAAGCTTTTGTTACATCAATAAAATGATTAGTAGAATATAACCTCCCTTCAGGGTACTATTTGTAAAAAAATGGCTTGCGTAAAGTCCACAACTTTCTCACATTTTCACTGTATATTTTTTGTACATCATCTATTATTTCAAATTGTTCATTCAGGGATAGTCCATGTGATTCCAAATTACGGAATTAGCAACTTGGGGTTCTCTAGCTTGTTTTATGCAATATTGTTTGAAAGAAAGGCGTCTGTAAGTTCATAGAAAAATACAGAACCTTGTAATAAAAATGAATTTGTAGCGGTACGCTACAATCACATTTAGTACCTGCCCCAAATATATATATTTTGCTTTCTGGGAATTTACGAGCCATATAAATTATAATTTGAATTATCGGAGATTATCCCAAATAAATGTATTTAGCAAATGAGATTAGAATAAGTAGGCTGTAAACATAAATTAGTTATTGTTTATTAGGGTACATAAGCACAAACCGAGTAGGTACCTGGGGACAAGGATAAAAACCGAAAACATTTCGAGGCACGAACCAGAAGTCTTGAAGTCTAGTTCCTGCTCGGTTGTGTCTCGTGTTACCAGCGAAATTAGTAGAATAAAGTTTTCCATGCCACTTAGAGTTTTTCTCCTCACTTGAAGACCAAACCACTATAAAGCGCAGACCCGGCTTAAGGGGAGGGCTACGGGGGCTGTAGCCCGAGCCTTATGAGATCGGGGTAAGATCGGGCAAAATGAATTTTAGTTTTTGTTTAGAATGAAACTAAAAATTGTTTAAGTTTTGAAATTTTATATCGACAAGTTGATGATGGCGGGACCTTTTTTTAGAATTAAACAAAAACCTGTTCAGGTTTTGAAATATAGTGTAGTTTTTTTTAACCTTGTAGCCCCGAGCCTCACCATAGGTCAATCCGGCCCTGCTAAAGTGTATGATTTCGTGATGCGTATTTTTTAAAGTAATCCTTGACTGTTGACTGATCCTTTTAATGCAAAGATTTAATTAAATTACTTTTTAATTTGTCGAGAAAAAACTATAGATAATAATTCGAAAATAGCTCATTTTCAAAACAATGTGAAAAACCCATTTTAGCACGCACGCAAAATACCCTGTGGCGTTGAAATTATAGGGCTCTTAATGACAGTACTCTCCCAGCATCTCCACCAATGGTTAACGTATTTGTAAATCTATTCAGAAAGTTTTTTCTTTGAAATGGGAAAGTTTCGTTTACTTGCAGGAAATATCTTCAGAAATATTCAAATAATTGTAAAACTTCAGCACGCCTGAACCCCGAAAAGGAATAGATTTAAAGAAAGATGACAGATTTTTTTAAGGAACAAGCTCCAAGACGAACAACCTTCTGAAGTTTAGATTTAGGAAACGCCCTGTATATCCTGCTCCATAAATATGAATCAGTGCTTATACACGCCAACAATCGAACAACAGCTCATCCCACAATAGAAAAGGGCAGGATCACAGCCGTGCATTAGCCTTTATTAGGGATGTTCTCTTTTCCGGCGCACAATCACCCTCATTCGCATTCGATCGGGTGTGCTTTCTCTGCACTCCTCGAGGCCAACACCACGACAAGATTCCTCGGATGCCTGCCCGATCCGGATATCTGAATAGCGCACAATTTGCCGACCACAATGGGCGAATGCAGCACCCCGCTGGGCAGGTTAGTGTCATTTTATTGGTTCAGCGTTTGTAGTCGGGCCGAAAGCGTTTGTCGGCGGGGAACTTGAAAGGTGCCGCAAGGACGTGTTTTGGTGTCGGGTGACGACTGGACAATGAATCGGTAATGGTATAAACACGAATTGGGAAGTCTTGATTTAGATTTATTTAACTCTAATTACTGTGGGAAGACGACGGAGTGCTTTGCTTGCGCGATCGGGTCGACACCTGTCACAATGACATTTAGTAATAACGATGGAACAGCTGCCATTAATTAGTAATACTTGGCACGCACATAGCTATGTTCTATGTATATAGCTATGTACTATGTTCGCTATCCAAATAAAAAGTAGTCATCCTTGTTTATGCTAAGGTTACAGAGATGAAAGCTTCTACGTTCGCTTAACGTGTATAGCTAACGTAGCGTTCTGTATC
The DNA here is from genome assembly GCF_000390285.2 of Anoplophora glabripennis. Lineage (NCBI taxonomy): Eukaryota > Metazoa > Arthropoda > Insecta > Coleoptera > Cerambycidae > Anoplophora > Anoplophora glabripennis. Next base: position 443,836 of record NW_019416279.1, read on the forward strand.
ACATGACCATACTACTTTGCGATGGTTGATACCTTGAGGCAATTTTGTTTTAAGATGTATAGCGAACTAATGAAGAATAGAGCTCTGTATGTTAAAAATACGTATTTTGATGTAGACAGCTATGTTCGTCATGTAAATAAAAAGTAGCTACTGTTTTTTATGCTTAGGATACAGAGAGCTACGCCATGAGTAGCTATGCTCGCTATGTATATTAAAAATAATAAATGCATTAATACTTACATTATGAGATACAGCATATAAAGAGACATATTTAAATAATTTTAACAACAAATACATAACCCGACAGTACAATGTCAAAGTCCTTATCAATATAAAACAAAGCTATTTTCAATATACATAGCGAGTATGGAAACATAGCTAGCGCAGTATGCTGATCGTAGTATTTACTGCCTTTACTGTTTAGCGAACATATAGATAGCTATTGTATATACACCAGGAAAATTAGCGAAAATAAAAGAGAAACTCGAAAAAATTCTTATCCGCGATATTATTGTAAAATTGTTTAAAGGAACATAAAACAAGACGTCAAAAAATTTTGTTAGCTAACTTTTATATTTAAAAAAATAAGTGAGGAAAACATTTTTTTCACTTTGCAGGGAAAACCATCAATTTTAGCGAAAAGTGACTCACAGACAGCTTGTAGGGAATACAATTATCTACAAAATGAGACATGTTAAATTAAAATCGATTAAGAAACAAAAAAGTTATTGCAAAAAACAAGAAAAGTGGCCATTTCTTATTTTGTTTATAACTATCGCATTTATTGTTAAAATTTTATAAAACCTATGACACGTTGAGGGTTTTGTCATACTTTAAAAGTGTGCCAAAAATGGACGCTGGAGGTCCAACAATTTTCGCACAATTCAATTTGTTTATAACAGAGGCTCCAAAAGTTATGAACTTTAAGCCTCTGTACAGGCGTTAATTTTCAACCAAACATGATTCTGAAAGCGTCATTGTAATCTTAAAGACGTAATTAAGCGACCTATT
>NW_019416279.1:445470-452242 GCF_000390285.2 Anoplophora glabripennis
AAGCTGTCTGAGAGTCACTTTTCGCTAAAATTGATGGTTTTCCCTGCAAAGTGAAAAAACTGTTTTCCTCACTTATTTGTTTAAATAGAAAAGTTAGCCAATACAATTTTTTGATTCACGAGATGAGAGATGTCTTGTATTATGTTCCTTTAGACAATTTTACAATAATCTAGCAGATAGGACATTTTTCGAGTAAAAATTTTATTTTCTTTGCCTAATATCGAGTATAGCAAGCACATGTGTACGCGGACATACAATATTGCTTCGTGTAACTCTAATATTATAAAATAGTAGTAGCTATTTCTTACGCATAACAGACGCTGCTAACATTGTAGTAGATTAATAACGTAATGCTAGGGGTATGCTAACAACAATACATGAAAGCTGTTCTACTCCTTCAAGTTCTAACTGCCCTACACTTTTACTCGAACACTCTGTAGACAATGAAATCATTTGACCACCTAAGTATGCTTTAAAACTTCATAGAATTAGCTCTCCTACTGCAATATTGGTTAAGATATAATCTCAGGAATGCTGAAATTCTACCCTCTACTAGTGAGGTTTGCTCATAAATGTAGTACAGGAAATTTATGCGAAATATGTTATGCAGAGCTTTCCATATATCCGACTTCCGTGAGAGGAAGAAGTAGAACTGCGTGGGCTTCGTAAATTTATTCAGTTTATAACAAAGTTTTTGTGGGAAATGTCGCATGTAGTCCTCGACTTCCAGCATTTGTTTCCAGGATGGCTAATCAGGTTTTAACAAGAGCTGAGCGCAGCGAAAATGGAAATTCCGAGACGCCAACCCCAAAATTTTAACGGATTTAGAAATTAGAAAAGGTTGTCTTGTGACGTACTCAAATTAAATGATATTAGCTTATCAATTATCGCTTGTCACTGTTACTAAGGGGTTAAGGGGTCGATACATCATATAAGAACAAATATCTTTCAGAAGCTAATTAAATGATTGCAGTTTATTTCTGCAGAAAGAAAACAACACGTAGGTGTGGCATTCCGGTTATTACCAATAAACTGATTGACGCGGTCTTTCATCCATCTTTCCACAGTGCCAGTTGTAGTCAACTAAAACGGTTCATAAAAAGTTAGTGATGGTTTTGAGTTTGTTGAACATGAAAATAGCTGGAAATTGTCATAAAACGTTCCAAAGGAACAAGAACTTTAGAAGATTTGCCTATAAAATCTGCAATGTGCTCTGCATAACGCCATGGTATGATTTTGAGAAAGAGGATTTAAAGAAACCCATCTTGAACAAAGTATGTGCCATATCTTACGGTTTGTTAGTGGGAATTCTTCTAGTGATTAATAGAATTACTGAGCCGGATGCAATGGAAGAAAATATATTCGAAAAACTATTGTCCATTTTCAGCAGTGCCATTTCCATATTTCTCACGGAGTTCTTGATTTTTGGTTCGACATTTATTCAACGGCATATCTGGGAAACATTTTTAAGAAAACTTTCAGCAACCGATCGTTTAGAGAATAGTTGCGACTGCAAAACTGTACTTTCATTTTACCTCCAGTTTACTGTAGGACACATATTGTTCATTGGTATTTTTTTGTACCATGGATATACATGGTGTATGATGGCTGGTAAAGATTTTATATTATCCTTTGCATCAATGCTCGTAAGTGAATACTATTGCTTTCTTTATGCTTTGTTGACCAGCAACGTAGCGCTGGTTATCAAATGCTTGTATCAAGATATGAATAAATTATTGGAGAAGTACGTGGAACAATATTCTCTAAGGATTGAAGAAGGAAAATCTGAAGAAAAATGTTTGAAGTATATTCTGCACATTGGTAAACAGTACAGGTATGAATTTTTTTGGTAAATTCGTAAATATTAAACTTTAGAATAATGACTTCTAGAGACGTAAACTCTAAATGAAATGCTTTGACATTTCTATTTAATATTTTCAGATATTTATCAGAATTGGTCGACCTCTTCAACAAAATTTTTGGATGGGCATCACTCCTAATCTTTTGGCATGCCATTGTTCAGCTTCTAAGATGTGTAAATTTGATTCTCACTATCATGGACGACCCCAGATTTTCTTGGACAGTTTTTCTGACGATACTAGGTCACTCCATGTTGAGTATGGTAAGTCTGTTTGACAACTAATGTAAGACAGTTTTGTTCCAAATCTTAGAAGACCTGTTGGATGGAAAATAATCCTTAATCTTCAAGTTGTATATAGAAATTATAAAAGTAAGACCTTTTCTCTTTATCTGGTAGTGTGAATCGGCGTCTATCATCCTCTCCTGCGAAATGGCCTCCTCCGCAGGAGAAAAACTGAAACGCATCAGCCACAAACTGCAGGAAAAATTTGACATCGACTCACCATGCAGAAAGGAATTATTTAACTTGGCAGATATCGTCGGCAGCCACAAACCAAAATTTACCGCTGCCAATTTTTTTGTTATCAACAAAGGCACCACCCTGGGCATTATCAACATCACCACCACTTACTTGATTGTAATTATCGAGTTCAATACGAAAATTCACGAAGTGTACTTTAGAAATTCCACATAAGTAAGCATTTTAGCATATCAGTTCTACTTTGTAGGATACATTTTCCTATTAAATATATCAATGCTGATATTCCTTCTTTTTTTATTTAAAACGTTTATGTGAGGAGGGGTTTGCATAATAGTATTTTGGGGTTATGATATGGGACTCTGATAAACGTATTCGTATTATTAATTTTAGTACAAATTAGTTTTGCCCCTAGGTATGAGCTTTGCGGTATACCAAACACTGATTGAATGGTAATATCTTTATAATATATATAAATAGTGCAAATAAGTACATAGACAATATAGATGGTATATACAGCGTGATGATAAAGTTTGGAACAAAATTCATTACTTTTATACTGAGTGATTTAAAAAAAAACGTTGAGGCAGGTCGATTTTGTTCTCGGGAGGGGTATCTTTTAAGATGATTCAGTTGTAAACAGGGTAACCCAGAAAAGCTGCGTGGCCAATAAATTTGTTTTATTCTTATGGAATACCTTGTATATATTCGGTTAAGGTTTACTCTTACAAATACAGTGATGTAAGGTTCGATGGGTCTATCTCAAATAACGAGCAATATATGCGAGAAAATTACATTTATTTAAAAAAATTATTTGATGCCTTTTTTCATAAAAGAAACGAAACAAATGCAAATAACTAACGAAATTTAAGGTACATTTTCAAATTGTCCTCCGTGCGAGGCTTTGTACTACGCTCAATAATTTCTGGGCTGATTCTTTCCATTTCAGCACGAATTATCAGTTGTAAATGTGCTAAATTTTTTGGTCGATTGAAGTATACCCTAGATGTTAAATAACCCCTTAGAGAAAATCCAGAGGAGTCAAGTCGGGGAACGAGGGGGCCACTCAAGAGATCCTCTCCACCCTATCCATCTTCCAGGAAATGTATCATCAAGATATTGCCGAACTTCGAAGCCAAAGTGAGGTGGAGCTTCATCTTGTTGAAACCAAATATTTTCATGGGGTATATCGCCGAATGCAGCGTTGTGGAAAAGAACTGATACAGCTGGCACCAACTCAAAACGCAGCAGTGAGGTTTTCTTCAAAAAAGTAAAGACCTAAATATCGCATTCCTATGATTCTAATATATAACTGCCCTAAATTTTTACTCGAACACTCTGCAGACAATGAAATCATTTGACCACCCATGTATGCTTCAAAATTTCATAGAATTAGATATAATCTCTAGGGAGAAAATTTATGCGAAATATGTTATGTAGCAGCTTTCCATGCATCCAACTTCCGTGAGAGGAAGAAGTAGAATTGCGTGGGTTTCGCAAATCTATTCAGTTTATAATAGTACATTATACTATAAGGGAGAGAAATGCGTTATTTTGGCAGAGGTGCAATTTGAATCGCATCTCTCCCGAATGGTATATACTATTTTTTCCACGGTCTCATTAACTTAAAAACACATATTTTGTCATTATGAAGCAAGTAGCACCAGAATTATTGTATTCGGATTTGAGCATTTATTTAGTAGTCGTTGAGTTATTGTCATAACTACAAAATAAACAAACAAAAAGAATTGTCAAATTAAGGTGCTAGTTTGGTTTAGTTTAAAGTTTGTTTAATGCACAATGAATAATTGTGAGTCGGAAGAGNAATTATCAGTTGTAAATGTGCTAAATTTTTTGGTCGATTGAAGTATACCCTAGATGTTAAATAACCCCTTAGAGAAAATCCAGAGGAGTCAAGTCGGGGAACGAGGGGGCCACTCAAGAGATCCTCTCCACCCTATCCATCTTCCAGGAAATGTATCATCAAGATATTGCCGAACTTCGAAGCCAAAGTGAGGTGGAGCTTCATCTTGTTGAAACCAAATATTTTCATGGGGTATATCGCCGAATGCAGCGTTGTGGAAAAGAACTGATACAGCTGGCACCAACTCAAAACGCAGCAGTGAGGTTTTCTTCAAAAAAGTAAAGACCTAAATATCGCATTCCTATGATTCTAATATATAACTGCCCTAAATTTTTACTCGAACACTCTGCAGACAATGAAATCATTTGACCACCCATGTATGCTTCAAAATTTCATAGAATTAGATATAATCTCTAGGGAGAAAATTTATGCGAAATATGTTATGTAGCAGCTTTCCATGCATCCAACTTCCGTGAGAGGAAGAAGTAGAACTGCGTGGGTTTCGCAAATCTATTCAGTTTATAAAAAGTATTTGTGGGAAATGTCGCATATAGTCGTCGACTTGCAGCACTTGTTTCCACGAAGGATAATGATGTTTTAACATGAGCTGAGCGCAGCGAAAATGGAAATTCCGAGACGCCGACCCCAAAATTTTAACGGATTTAGAAATTAGAAAAGGTTGTCTTGTGACGTACTCAAATTAAATGAAATTAGCTTATCAATTATCGCTTGTCACTGTTACTAAGGGGTTAAGGGGTCGATACATCATATAAGAACAAATATCTTTCAGAAGCTAATTAAATGATTGCAGTTTATTTCTGCAGAAAGAAAACAACATGTAGGTGTGGCATTCCGGTTATTACCAATAAACTGATTGACGCGGTCTTTCATCCATCTTTCCACAGTGCCAGTTGTCGTCAACTAAAACGGTTCATAAAAAGTTAGTGATGGTTTTGAGTTTATTGAACATGAAAACAGCTGAAAATTGTCATAAAACGTTCCAATGGGGCAACAACTTCAGACGATTTACCTACAGAATCGGCAACGTGTTCTGCATAACGCCATGGTATGATTTTGAGAAAGCAGATTTAAGGAAACCCATGTTGAACAAAGTATGTACCATATCGTACAGCTTGTTATTGGGAATTCTTCTAGTGAGTAATAGAATTACTGAACCGGAAACAGTGGAAGAAAATATATTTGAAAAACTGTTGTTCATTTTCAACAGTGCCATTTCCATATTTCTCACGGAGTTCTTGATTTTTGGTTCGACTTTCATTCAACGGCATATTTGGGAAACATTTTTAAGAAAAATTTCAGCAACTGAACGTTTAGAGAACAGTTGTGACTGCAAAACTATACATTCATTTTATCTCCAGTTTACTGTGGGACACATATTGTTCGTAGGTATTTTTTTGTACCAAGGATATATATGGTGTATGATAGCGGGTAAAAGTTTTATTTTATCCTTTGCGTCACTGCTTGTAAGTGAATACTATTGCTTACTTTATTCTTTGTTGGCCAGCAACATAGCGCTGGTTATCAAATGCTTGTATCAAGATGTGAATAAATTATTGGAGAAGTACGTGGAACAATATTCTCTAAGGATTCAAGAAGGGAAATCTGAAGAAAAATGTTTGAAGTACATTCTGCACATTGGCAAACAGTATAGGTACGAATATTTTTTTGCTGGATTCGTAGATATTAAACTTTAGTATAATGACTTCTAAATGAAACGCTTTGACATTTTTATTTAATATTTTCAGATGTTTATCAGAATTGGTCGACCTCTTCAACAAAATTTTTGGATGGGCATCACTCTTAATCTTTTGGCATGCCATAGTTCAGCTTCTAAGATGTGCAAATTTGATTCTCACTATCATGGACGACCCCAGATTTTCTTGGACAGTTTTTCTGTCGATACTAGGTCACTCCATGTTGAGTATGGTAAGTCTGTTTAACAACTAATGTAAGACATTTTTGTTCCAAATCTTAGAAGACATGTTGGATGGAAAATAATCCTTAATCTTCAAGTTGTATGTAGAAATGATCAAATAAAACCTTTTCTCTTTATCTTGTAGTGTGAATCGGCGTCTATCATCCTCTCCTGCGAAATGGCCTCCTCCGCAGGAGAAAAACTCAAACGCATCAGCCACAAATTGCAGGAAAAATTTGACATCGACTCACCATGCAGAAAGGAATTATTTAACTTGGCAGACATCGTCGGCAGCCACAAACCAAAATTTACCGCTGCCAATTTTTTTGTTATCAACAAAGGCACCACCCTGGGCATTATTAACATCACCACCACTTACTTGATTGTTATTATCGAGTTCAATACTAAAATTCACGAAGCGTACTTTAGAAATTCCACATAAGTAACCAATTTAAAATGTAAATTCTTCTTTGTAGGATACATTTTCCTATTAAATATATCAAAGATGATATTCCTTCTTTTCTATTTTAAACGTTTATGTGAGGAGGGGTTTGCGTACTAGTATTTTGGGGTTATGACATGTGACTCTTATACAGGGTGAGTCAGTTTTTTGTAGACAAACTTTAACAGGAGA
>NW_019416279.1:452630-481314 GCF_000390285.2 Anoplophora glabripennis
GAGCTTGTCGAACTGATGAACTAGTCAATTTAACTGTAGATGATATTGAGGATGTAGGCTCTTCCTTGATTGTAAAAATTCCAAACACTAAGACAAAGATTCCACGAACCTTTGTGGTTACCGATGTGGGAAATATGCTTGAATTGTTTCGAAAATACCTGTCCCTTCGTCCTCCCCACGTCAAGCATAAGCGCCTTTTTTTGTACTACAAAGCAGGAAAATGTAGTTCGCAGCCAGTTGGCAAGAATACCATGGGAAAAATTCCGAGTGTAGTAGCTTCGTATTTAAAATTACCTGATGCTGCATGTTATACTGGTCACTGCTTACGAAGATCTTCAGCGACATTACTGGCAGATGCTGGTGTGGATATCACGACAATAAAGCGTCATGCTGGTTGGAAATCAACGACAGTCGCTGAGGGTTATGTCGAGAACTCCATTGAAAATAAGACCAAAATTGCTAATCAGGTTTTAGTAGGTACCACTACTAGCGCAATCACAAAAACTGTAAATGTAAGCGAAAGTAATATTCCTTCTAATATTAATTTTGAAAATTGTACAAATGTAACATTTAATTTAAATGTCAATAAATAATTTCAATGTTATCTTTTTTTTGCATGAAAAACGTTCTCCATAATGTAAACTCCCTTGGGAGCATTATACTCCCTTGGGAATAATCGACTACTTCTGTTTTAATTTTGATGTCATAGAAACTGATTTCTACTCCCGACCGTGGAAAAAAAGTATTTGTGGGAAATGTCGCATATAGTCGTCGACTTGCAGCACTTGTTTCCACGAAGGATAATGATGTTTTAACATGAGCTGAGCGCAGCGAAAATGGAAATTCCGAGACGGCGACCCCAAAATTTGAACGGATTTGGAAATTAGAAAAAGTTGTCTTGTGACGTACTCAAATTAAATGATACTAGCTTATCAATCATCGTTGTTTGTTAATTACTAAGAGGGTCGATAAATCATATAAGAACAAATATCTTTCAGAAGCTACTTAAATGATTGCAGTTTATTTTTGCAGAAGGAAAACAACACATAGGTGTGGCATTCCGCTTATTACCAATAAACTAATTGATGAGGTTTTTCATCAGCCTTTCCACAACGCTAGTTGTCGTGAACTAAGACGGTTCATTAACTAGTGATGGTTTTGAGTTTGTTGGACATGAAGACAACTGGAAATTGTCATAAAACGTTCCAAAGTTACAAGAACTTCAGGCGATTTGCCTACAGAATCGGCAACGTGTTCTGCATAACGCCATGGTATGATTTTGAGAAAGAAGATTTAAAGAAACCAATCTTGAACAAAGTATGTACCATATCGTACAGCTTGTTATTGGGAATTCTTCTAGTGAGTAATAGAATTACTGGACCGGAAACAATGGAAGAAAATATATTTGAAAAACTGTTGTCCATTTTCAACAGTGCCGTTTCCATATTTCTCACGGAGTTCGTGATTTTTGGTTCGACTTTCATTCAACGGCATATTTGGGAAACATTTTTAAGAAAAATTTCAGCAACCGAACGTTTAGAGAATAGTTGTGACTGCAAAACTATATTTTCATTTTATCTTCAGTTTACTGTGGGACACATATTGTTTATTGGTATTTTTTTGTACCAAGGATATATATGGTGTATGATGGCTGGTAATTTTTTTATTTTATCCTTTGCGTCAATGCTTGTAACTGAATACTATTGCTTTCTTTATGCTTTGTTAGCCAGCAACATAGCGCTGGTTATCAAATGCTTGTATCAAGATGTGAATAAATTATTGGAGAAGTACGTGGAACAATATTCTCTAAGGATTCAAGAAGGGAAATCTGAAGAAAAATGTTTGAAGTATATTCTGCACATTGGCAAACAATATAGGTAAGAATTTTTTTGCTGTATTCGTAGATATTAAACTTTAGAATAATGACTTCTAGAGAAGCAAACTCTAAATGAAACGCTTTGACATTTCTATTTAATATTTTCAGATATTTATCAGAATTGGTCGACCTCTTCAATAAAATTTTTGGATGGGCATCACTCCTAATCTTTTGGCATGCCATAGTTCAGCTTCTAAGATGTGCAAATTTGATTCTCACTATCATGGACGACCCCAGATTTTCTTGGACAGTTTTTCTGTCGATACTAGGTCACTCCATGTTGAGTATGGTAAGTCTGTTTAACAACTAATGTAAGACATTTTTGTTCCAAATCTTAGAAGACATGTTGGATGGAAAATAATCCTTAATCTTCAAGTTGTATGTAGAAATGATCAAATAAAACCTTTTCTCTTTATCTTGTAGTGTGAATCGGCGTCTATCATCCTCTCCTGCGAAATGGCATCCTCCGCAGGAGAAAAACTCAAACGCATCAGCCACAAATTGCAGGAAAAATTTGACATCGACTCACCATGCAGAAAGGAATTATTTAACTTGGCAGACATCGTCGGCAGCCACAAACCAAAATTTACCGCTGCCAATTTTTTTGTTATCAACAAAGGCACCACCCTGGGCATTATTAACATCACCACCACTTACTTGATTGTTATTATCGAGTTCAATACTAAAATTCACGAAGCGTACTTTAGAAATTCCACATAAGTAACCAATTTAAAATGTAAATTCTTCTTTGTAGGATACATTTTCCTATTAAATATATCAAAGATGATATTCCTTCTTTTCAATTTTAAACGTATATGTGAGGAGGGGTTTGCGTACCAGTATTTTGGGGTTGCGACGTGGGACTCTCATAAACGTATTTGTATTAATTTTAGTACAAATGAGTTTTGCCCCTAGGTATGACGGTTTACGGCACTGACTAGGATGGTAATATCTTTGTAATATGTATACAGGGTGTCTCACGGTGACTGCCCAATAGAATTATTTCAGAAACTACTTCGATTTGAAATTTGAATATTTGGCATACCGGGTTTTCGGGCATGCCCTTCCCAACTAAAATAATGGCGTCCACGTACCACTTTTAAATGGAACACCCTATATACTATTGCAATTTTGCATTCTACGTGTTATTTTAGGTTGACTTTTATCAGGTTTCCCTATTCCTAAAATTAACCGTTTTCGATATTTAATTTTTTTCAAAAAAATAGAGAGAAACAGTGACTAGCTTCAAACCATGTGTATTTTATAGTAAGAAAGATAAAGCAACAATATTTATAGGGGGGATAGCTAGACCCCTAAGTTTCCCATCCATACTTTCAAAGTGGCTTAATTGCATACAGGATGCTAGAAATTTAATGCCGAGTTTAGTTAACTTCAAACCTTAATAAGTTAGTTTTTTTAAATGGAACACCCTGTATGTTTTTCTATATTCTGATACACAATTTTATTCTCTTTCGAACGGTATCAGGGTTCCCTATCCCTTCTAGTTTTTAAGATGTTGCAATGTGATTCTAAGCAGAACATTTACAGTTTTTAATGAGACACATCCCAATTTTCCATTAACGAGCAGAATAAAGTAAAAAATTCTAAAAAAACAATTTTATACACAATTTTAATTATGTATGTTGATAATAATAATGCACTAAGATAAAAAAAATTGTTCAATATGACCTCCATTAACAGCTATATAAGCACTTGTGGATTCTAGGGATAACACCATCAATCACCGCTTTTGCTATTTCAAAAAATACAAGAATCTGTTAATATTATCAGAGACCAACAAAGAAGTCATCTTATTTAAAGGCGTACGTTCAAACAAATAATTTTGTAAAGAAATAGTAAATTGTTCTTATTTCGAAAACGGTTAAGTTTATCGATTTTTATCAGGTGTATCTTTTTTATTTAGAATTGAACGTAGTTTAATAATTTCTTATTGGAAGTTAAGATTTTTGAAGGACAAAAAAGTTTGACATATGTTTACTCCGACGGAACACTACAACTAGCATATCCTAGATGTGATTGCAAAATAGTTACCATTTCCGTAATTACCACCTCAGAAAACATAGGTGTACAAACTTTCAAGACAATCCGTTCAAAGATGCTCAAAATATTTGAAAAAATCGAAAATATATTTTCAACTTTAACACCCTGTAGATCGAAAAGGAGCAACATTCGGATAAGGCATATTTGGCTTAATCGCTTTATTTTGAGGTCAGCAACATGCCCTTAAGCCATTATTAATGAATCACCCTGTATAACTGCCCTAAATTTTTACTTGAACACTCTGTAGGCAATGAAATCATTTGAACACCCATATAAGCTTCAAAACTTCATAGAATTAGCTCTCCTAGTGAGGTTTGACCATGACTGCAGTAGGGAGAAAATTTATGAGAAATATGTTATGCAACAGCTTTCCATACATCTGACTTCCTTGAGAGGAAGAAGTAGAACTGCGTGGGCTTCGCAAATTTATTCAGTTTATAACAAAGTTTTTGTGGGAAATGTCGCATATAGTCCTGGACTGGCAACACTTGTTTCCAGGAAGGCTAATCACGTTTTAACATGAGCTGAGCGCAGGGGAAATGGAAATTCCGAGACGCCGACCCCAAAATTTTAACGGATTTAAAAATTAGAAAAGGCTGTCTTGTGACGTACTCAAATTAAATGATATTAGCTTATCAATCATCGCTTGCTGTTACTAAGGGGTCGATACATCATATAAGAACAAATATCTTTCAGAAGCTAATTAATGATTGCAGTTTATTTCTGCAGAAGGAAAACAACACATAGGTGTGGCATTCCGTTTATTACCAATAAACTAATTGCTGAGGTCTTTCATCCATCTTTCCACAAAGCTAGTTGTCGTCAACTAAGACGGTTCATAATAAGTTAGTGATGGTTTTGAGTTTATTGGACAAGACAACTGGAAATTGTCATAGAACGTTCCAAAGATACAAGAACTTCAGACGATTTGCCTATAGAATCGGCAACGTGCTCTGCATAACGCCTTGGTATGATTTTGAGAAACAAGATTTAAAGAAACCCATCCTGAACAAAATATGTGCCATATCGTACTGCTTGGTGTTGGGAATTCTTCTAGTGACTACTAGAATTTTCGAGCCGGATTTTATGGAAGAAAATATTTTTGAAAAGCTGTTGTCTATTTTCAGCAGTGCCATTTCCATATTTCTCACAGAATTCTTGATTTTTGGATCGACTTTCATTCAACGGCATACCTGGGAAAGCTTTTTAAGAAAACTTTGGGCAACTAAACCTTCACGTATGGAGAATAGTTGCGATTGCAAAACCATAGTTTCATTTTACCTCCAGTTTACTGTAGGACACATATTGTTCATTAGTATTTTTTTCTATCAAGGATATATATGGTATTTGATGGCTGGTAAAAATTTTATTTTATCATTTGCGTCAATTCTTATAACTGAATACTATTGCCTTCTTTATGCCTTGTTGGCCAGTAACTTAGCCCTAGTTGTCAAATGCTTGTACAAAGATGTGAATAATTTACTGGAGAAGTACGTGGAACAATATTCTCTAAGGATTCAAGAAAGAAAATTTGAAGAAAAATGTTCGAAGTATATTCTGCACATTGGCAAACAGTACAGGTAAGAATTATCTTTTTTTGCTACAATAATTACCTCCTGACAAACAAATTTCCTTAAATGAAATGGTTTGACATTTCTATTTAACATTTTTAGATATTTAACAGAATTGGTAGATCTCTTCAACAAAATTTTTGGATGGGTATCACTCCTAATCTTTTGGCACGCCATAGTTCAACTCCTAAGATGTGCAAATTTGATTTTCACAGTCATGGATGACCCCAGATTTTCCTGGACAGTTTTTCTGTCGCTATTAGCCAACTCCATATTGAGTATGGTAAGTCTGCTTAACAGCTAATGTAAGAAGTTTTTGTTCCAAATCTTAGAAGACTTAATTTAAAGTTTTGTTTGGAACTTGTCAGAATAAAACCTCTAAGAAGAATTAGAGTTGAATAGCTTTTTTTCTTTATCTTGTAGTGTGAATCGGCGTCTATCATCCTCTCCTGCGAAATGGCCTCCTCCGCAGGAGTAAAACTCAAACGCATTAGCCACAAGCTGCAGGAAAAATTTGACATTGACTCACCATGCAGAAAGGAACTATTTAACTTGGCAGATATCGTCGGCAGCCACAAACCAAAGTTTACCGCTGCCAATTTTTTCGTTATTAACAAAGGCACCATCCTGGGCATTATCAACATCACCACCACTTACTTGATTGTTATTATCGAGTTCAATACTAAAATTCACGAAGCGTACTTTAGAAATTCCACATAAGTAAGCATTTTAGAATGTGTGTTTTCCTTTGTAGTATACATTTTCCTATTAAATATGTCAAAGGTGATATTCCTTCTTTTTCATTTAAAACGTTTATGTGAGGAGGGGTTTGCGTACTAGTATTTTGGGGTTATGACATGTGACTCTTATACAGGGTGAGTCAGTTTTTTGTAGACAAACTTTAACAGGAGATAGAACACATGTTTTTAAAAAGAAAATTTCCTATAAACATATGTCGTAGAAGGCTTCGTTTCCGAGATACAGGGTGTTGAATATAATTTTTTTTCTCCAATAAACGAATGCTTAGATGTTTTTCATGTCTGGGGGAATAATTAACTAAGGGGCATAAAACAAGCGACAGGAATGTTCAAAAACTTGTACAGTGGCGGAGTGGAGGAAGTGCTTAACCCCTCTCTTAAACAGAACTTCTATGCCAATGACAATTAAAAAAAAACTGTTATTTTCATTATCTACATACAGTTTAACAAAAATAATGTCCCTTCTTCTGTTTCGAAATTCCTGTGCGTTTCCGAGTTATTTTGATTTTTAGTGTTTGATGTGGTACTAAATTAATTTATTTATTATCAATTATCGGCTAAATATTTAATTCTTTCAACGAAACCTACCTAAATATGGTTTGTTAAGGATTCTAAAAAGCCGAAATCTCTTATTCTTTATCTCTTTCCAATGTAGTCAAAATAAATATTTGTTATATCAAGCCATACTCAAATACAAGACTTTTATAAGTTGAAATCTGTTTAATACACTAATTTTAACAATCCTTATTTATTATGTGTTGCGTAAATACTAATGTACTGCAACTAAATTTCAAAAAAAAACATTGAATGAACATTGATGTTAAGGTTTATGGAGAAATTTTTTGAATTCATAACAATATTTAATTAACAACTTCTTAAAACTTTTTGACAACTGTACAATAATGTATTGTATGTATGTAATGTAATAAGGCCTGTACTCGACTTTTTTGTAGGAATTTTCCAAGTGTTCATTTCGTACACACCTATATTGTGTAGTTACAGTATCTACAGTAAAACAGGAAACACCCTGTATAGAGACAGTCAAATATTATTCTTCTTGTTTTCTTTGCTGTAATCTTTTGCGTTAAAATGAGTCTGTTTATTAGTGTTTTTTGAACTTTAAATTATTCCGGCGGGTATTTTGCAATCATTAATATTAGCACGTATTAGTTTCGGATCTAATCTTGAACCTTGCGGTATACCAAACGTTACGCAAGCCTAATCATGGAATAGTCGATTCTTTTTAAAACTACCTGAATAAACTGAACCACTTTCATTAACTGCAACTGAAGCTTGAATTCTTATTGAATTGATTTAGCGCAGACTTGCGCTAAACATGCTTTTATACAAAATACACAACCCGTAGGTACTTGAATGATACGAAACTCTTTTCAATTCAAATATATTCTTATCCTCAAGAAAACTTCCAATCGGATGCGATTTGTTCAAAGGCTTACCTCCCAGGATGCCGTCGATAGTGTAATCCTTCTTTCCATCAGGATCTTCTCTTCTGCCCCCCCTCAGTAATCTGCTTATGGACGAGACGCTTGGGGGATCGACCACTCCTTCCTGTGGACAAAAGGGAAGCTGGATGAAGTCAGTGTTTGAGTATAAGGATAAATATTTGTGAACCCTGCGCCTGCAGGAATGAATATGCATGGGACCGGCGGTTTGAGGAGTACCGGATTAGACGTTATTAGGATACGTCACAAAATAAGCAGACGTTGAAAACGATAACGAAGTTTATACAGGGTGTTCCTTAACGATATACGAATATTTAAGGGTGTTATTCTACACGGAAAATTAACGATAGTTTGCTTTATAAATTATGGTTAAAAATGTTCCGTTGCGAAAATACGGGGTGTTAAAATTTTAGGTAAAAGAAGGAAATTAATAAATATTTTCGAAACCGATGTTTCAGTGATATTTAGTAAGTAGTGATAGTTAATACATATTTTATTTTTGAATCGATTTATCGATTCGCAGAAAAAATCGAATCTAAATATTGAATCGATATATAGAATCGGATCGAGATATCGCATCGAATCGAATTGTCGAATCGATTCGAAATTTCAAATCGAATCGGTATTAGGTCTGAAAATCGATTTATCGAATCCATTTATCAAAAAATCGAATTGTAATATCAATTCGAATCGAATATGAACATTTATGTGTAGCTTAGACCTGTGCAGTTGATGAAATAACAAATTGACTTTCGATTAATCTTGTGCAATAAATAGATATATCGATTCGAATTCGAAAAAATAAAACTATATCTAGTGCCTGATCAATTCGTATCGAGTTTCTAATGTCAAATTAGCTTATTAAGTATTAAATCATCTTCAGAGATTACACGATATATTTACATAACATTCATTTGTTACGAGTATTAGGTATGCCTATTGAACAATTTTTTATACTTTTTACTGTAATTTGGTAAAATGTAATTTATATTTACATTATATCTATCAGAGATCGTTTGCGAACTTAAGGGTGTAAGCAACTGCATTGTATCTTCACTCAAACGTCTTGAATCTTGGAGTCAAGACACGATACAGTTTCTCACAGCGGTCTACCACCTAGGCCCCTTAACTGTGTTACGAATTTAGGCAAATAAATACATATTTAATATATTTGGTAATTGAAAATAAAAGAATAAAACAAAAACAACATTATTATAAGATGATACAAAACAAATTTAAAAAAAATTTATATTTTTTGTTCATTGAAATCATCACACTTTCAATATCTGTTAAAAACAATAGCTTTCTTCTTCAGGCTAATGCTAGTTTAATAAGTTAGCGATTGTTTTAAATTTTTGACAATAAGATAAACACTGTCAACAATTTAAATCACTGTTGATTCTAATTGTTAGTAGTACCACTACCTGCTAAATACCTGAGTTATTTATTTATTCGCCCATATGTTTGGTTTTATTACAATTAAATATTCGAATCGATTTGAATTTTTTTTCCACTCTTAACTACCGGTTCAAATAAATTTAACTTGACTGTTACAATTGAATTTAGTTCCAATCGAATTGATCAGTCATTCCATATTTCTTCTATCCATTGCATTGATTCAAAAATACAAATCAATTCGAATCGATTTATTGCGCAGGATTAATCAATTCGAATCGATTCGATTCAAATAAAATTATACAATTCGATGAATCGATATGAATCGATCTTTTTGACGAATAAAAAGTCGATTCGTTACTTCTCGAATCGTACAGGCCTTATAGTCCAATCAAATTGTCGAAAATGCCTCATTGCTTTGCCAAAAAAATAGTTCAGTAATTGAAAATATGTAAAAATTAAGAAAAATTCCGTAGAATTCAATGAACTACTTTACCCCACCTGAATTTTTGGGATCCATTTTCAAAATGTCGTCTAAAGTTCACAAAAAACAGTTTTTTTCATTTATAAAAAAAATTTAACATTTTAGAAGAAAATGTTTCAAACAAAAGTTGTAGGAATTTTTAATACGGATCGAATACCCAAACTAGTTTTGATCGATAAATAAATTAATTAATTATTGCAAAAACACCGCTAAAAATCGCAATTTTTTCAAATAGCTGTATCTCTTTCAAAAATAAATATTTTTTGATGAGACTTGACGACAGGATAGCTTTTGGTGAGTAAAATAAAATGATTTTTTCAAAATTGAAAAATATTTTATAGTTTTTGCAAAAATCGAGTTTTTCGAAAAAAGTGTTTTTGTAAAATCTCCATAATTCATAGGCCAAAACATCTTTAGGAACGAGGTTTGGATTAAAATTTTCTTTAATAATTACCCTATTATGTACAAGTATTGCGCGAGCCTCAAATCGATTTCAAATATCGTAAAAAAACGATAGAAAAATCGGTTATTTTTTCGGGACCATAAAACTTTGATTAACTGTTTGATTTCAATTCGTATCAAAATGTCGATACTGCCATTCGAAAGTTGACATTTTCTCACGAATTTAAAAAAAGTCTGTCCTATGACCAACAGGGGCCGAGAAATTTTTTTTTTTGAAAAATCGCCGCGACTTTTAGCTCGATCGTAGATAAACATTTTTTCATTAATTGGACAACAAAGAATTGCAATTTTTTAATACGAGTACTTATATAGTTTATTTTGTCTTGTTATAATTCTGACAAGGGTACCGTAATTTTGAATTTAGTGCAGACTTACTCCTTTTTTGCTCTCTCTGACGAGGTATATTGACAATTATGTCTGTGTCGCCTAGTACTAATTATGTTATCCGAATCCAAAGAACTATAAAGTCATGATATACTGTTTAAGTAGTCATTTGGATCAGTTGGATCAAACTGGATGAAATCAGAGCAAAACAATTTCGCGGGACAGTGCAGGATTACTATTATTATTCTCGACATAATTATTGCGTGCCCGAGACAATATTTTCATTGGACTTTTTTTAATACAAAACTACTTTCTACTTGATGCATTTACAGTTTCCAATTAAGTTTTAGACGTGGCTCAACTTTATTACCGCAAACTGCGTTAACATTTCATCAATTAAGCTATAAAGACAAGAGAAAAAGAAACATAGGTACGTGGCAGTATAACTATCAATCTGCGATCTCGACGGATCTGAAAAATATTTCTAATTTATCTTAGAACGGTATCTACATCTTCGCTTTATCGATCTGCCATCGTATCGAGTCGATTTTCAGAAATTTCCCTGGGCAGATCATCGATCGCGATCGAGAGTCGCTGTCATCGTCAGCGGATATCTACCAGTATCTTACGCTTATCAAGCCCAGGGCGATGCAACTCGCGCGTTCTGCTGGACGATGTTATCTCGGCAGCCCGGATGTGTTGTGATGTTACTCTGTGATGTAAAAACGCAGCGAATGCAAAATCAGTAAAAAGGCGACTTGCATGAACATTAAATTTCTTTTAGAACCTCATTTTGCAGTTCATAATCGACAACAACTAGCCGTGGTAAGAACGCATTGTGACGTCATTTAGTGCGACCGAGACCATAACCTGGTTTCGGGCCGTCTACCATCTAGTCTACAATTCCTATGCCAACGTGATGGAACCTAATATAAAGAAATGCACATGAAAGCCTCGAAGCAAACTAAATATAGTTTGTCAGGCCGTCGCACACTGGGGCCTTTGTAGTTAGTGGTCCCAAAAACGCGTAGAGCCTATAAAAATTGTCAAAAATGGAAAATTTCTTTTTTAATCTCTTCTTTAGGGATTTCCTAAGAGATGCCTCAGGAGCTTTTTTGAGAAAAATTACTATACATTTATAGAAATCGATTAATATTTTATCTTTTCGTGTACGATATTTTTCTTAAAAATCGGTGAAATCATTATTGTAAACGATAAAAGATGAAAATAAAGTCATAAGTTGATTTATACGTAAAATTTACACTTAGCGTTTTGGAACAAATTAAATTCACATTCTAACCCAACCTAACCTAACATAACCTAAAAACAAATTATAAAATATTATTGTTTTAACATTCAATGACACAGTAGTCGAAGTAAATTAGGTTTTTTAGGGGAAATAATTTATAAAGTTTTTAAAATTTGGTGCGAAGTCCTTACGTACTTGCAAATACAGATCAACAGAGTTCCCACCTATCCGGAAGGTGCTTCATCCCCTTTTGCTTCAGAAACCACCCTCTACTGTGACCTCGCGTCAGTTTTTTAAATTTTTCTCAAAAACTGCTGCTTTAACGAGGAAAATGAATAGAACCTAAAACATTTAGCATAAAATTCTATATCATTTGTGTCCTATAAACTTTTTTCTATCGTTAACTATACTCCCACAAATATGGTTTGCAAAATTAGGATACGTTGCTATAGTTAGGCAAAAACGAGTAAAGTGACACATATCTTGAAATACATTGGCCATAGAAAAATGTTGCATGCAAAGCAGATTTTTCTACACAAACCTGGCGCGAGGGTGGTTGTTAGAGGGTGGTTTCTGAAATAAAAGGGGATGAAGCACCCTCCGGATAGGTGGGAAATCTTTTGATCTGTATTTGGATGTCTATTAAGAGTCCGCACCCAATTTTTTAAAACTATAAATTATTTCTGCCATTTTAATTGCTAATTTACTTCGATTACAGGTCTACAAACCCAAATCGAAAAGTCCTTTTTCCCAGACTAGGTGACCTTCATGTTTTTAGGGGCGCTGATCACGATTCTGGTGTCCATATGACCCCATCACGTCTAGATCAAGGTCAAATACATTAACTGGAATAATAGGTACAATATTTTTGACCCCGGATTCTAAAATAGCGAAATATTTTACGTCTGAATACGCTTCAACATGTTGGTCGAACCGACCTCTGAAGGTCATTTGCAGATCATCTAGAGGTCAAATCCTTCATTTGATCTCTCGGTACGCTTATGTCAGTTTACGGTAAGCTCATGTTACCCTTTCGTCGTGTTTTAAATTTTGTTAGAAATAGTCTAGCTGGCGCGCAGAAATTAATTAACTTCCTACGTAATTGTTTGTAACTGTAGTAACTAGAATAGTGTAATTGAAATACATAAAGAAATAAAATAATAATAATCAATAATTCCGTCACGTTTTATTTTGCTGCTAAGTCGGCAGTGCCAATAGCACCCAATAGTAGTGTTCGTTCCTTAATTGAGGAGATCCATTGTGAGAATATTTCTGAAAGAGGGAAGGTAATTTTGAGTAACTGGAAGGTAGTTTTGATGGTTTTTGTGAGCTTTATGCGTGACGTCAGCCTCCATTACTTGGGATCTGTCTGGAGCTTCTTTCTAGGCGCGTACCGGGTATCGTCACTACGCCCCCGTGTCCGCGATGCTATCTCCAGATGTCCGGCCGGTAATTTGAGGGCGGCGCGCCGGCACGCTCGCCGCGTCAGCCCGGCTATTATCGTCGGTGCGATGCGAGTGTCCCGCGGCGGAACGCGACCCTTTCATCGCTCGCCGACACTCGCGCCATTATCCGCGACATGCAAGGCCGCCTCTGACGCGGCGGTAGCAGGCGCGGACGCGGTTTTTGGCAGAGGAATCGGCGGTCTTCCGAATTTCGCCGCTCAACAATGCCTCCGGCAAGATAGGGGCGACAAATAGTTGAAATAAGGAAACGATTTCAATAAAAATCATATATTGGACATGGAAAGCCTTTGAAAAAAAATACAGGGTGTGGCGTCTTTAATGCAGAAAATAAAAAACCTAGACTCTTGACAATAAATGAAGTAAAGTAATATATGCTACCATAAGGCGATTATGAGATATGAGAGTCAAAAATGTTTTCCAAAAAATTACAAGATGTGGCAAAATGTTAATGCCGGTCTTGTTGAACATAGCGCAAAAAACATTGACCTAGTCCGCACTCCGCACGGCACCTGTGAAGTGTCAGTCAGTGTCAGTGTCAGTACGCATTTGTCTTTCGGGTGAATTGCTGCTAAGTTGTGTCAAAAAGATCGCGCTTCTACTGTTTAGACGTTAAGTGTTTATTAAAGACGTTTCTTATTTTTTATTTTTTAAGTTATTGCTTTAACTAAATCGGCAATGGATAACGAGGACAACAATAATACGTTTACTACTATCGAACGATAGCGGTAAGTTTGCATCTTTTTTGTTTGTCGTGATCCAACCTATCACTTGCTAAAATAATAGTAGTCATTTCTGTAACACCATGTACTTTGTTTCTACAAACCTCTTGTCTGGGATTGCACATTATCATTTACAGTGAAATAACTAATTGAATTTTATGTTTATTTTTCCTTTTAATTAGAACGAGAGGATTGTATTAAACTGGCCAAAATTATTTATTATTGCATTAAAACATTGTATCTCTTTTATGTGTATTTCATACATTTTAATTTGGCAACACTGATTTGCGCAAAGGCTTGACTCTCTGTTAAGTTCGGTTCGGCAAGCGTGCGCTGATGTTAATCGAATGGCATGACATTTTTTGACCAGGACCATACTAAGATTTATTTCTTCGCTACAAAATTGAAGTTCAATTTTCTTGACAAAACGTGGATATATGAATTTCTTATGTAAGGCTTTTTTATTGCATATATTCTTAGGAATCTGCATTTTATTTTTTCTGCACTAAAGACGCCACACCCTGTATAGCATCAAAGTTAAATATTCGGAAGTAGATACATATACTGGATACATTTTGAAATACCAAGTCTTTGTAGAGCACCTAAGATAAAACGAAAAATTAAGTGTATGTTCAAAATTTTAATGTCTTATGCCAAATTTGAAAAATATCTGAAATCCATAAAAATGTCAAAGTAGGCATAGGACCATAGGACAATAAAATGTTGCCCAATTTCTCAGTTTTTCATTCTACGAAACTTTCCTTAATAACATTTTGTGGTATCACAGATTTTTATAAATTTCCAAGGCATATTGGATTTTACCGATTTGAAATGATAGCAAAGAGTGACCGCAAAAAAGCCAATTTTCCGCCTGTTTTTGAGACTTTAACAGAGGCGACAGGGAAAATCCTAAAAATATTCTAAAAATATCCAGATACTGGAATTAAAATGAGCATCACTTTCAGTATCTCGAAAATTTTCGAAAATCACCCTTATGTAGGGGTTGAAAAGACAAGAAAAACGAACAAATTAAGAATCATCAACAGTTGTAAAGCCCCAAATATTTCTAAGTTATCAATATAATATTATGAACGTGAAAATATCTAATTTCGTATTTGATACGGTGAAATCATTCCCTAAACGCCTAAAAATGTAAAAAATATATATATTTTTTTATTTTTCTTTTATACGTGATAATTGAACTGTTAATAATCCAGAATCACTAGATCCAAAGGAAAATACCCCTATATGAGGGTAAAACCACTCCTAAGTTCAACCATCGGCTTCAAAGTACATAAAATAATTATAATGCATGAAAAAAATAATGTTTCGAAATACATTCATTAGAACAATTTATACACAAGTACTCCCATACATTTCCAATCATTTTCAAAAATAATCATCCCTCTCAAGGGGTAAATTCATCCCCCAAATATACAAAAATTGTAAATAATGTGAAAGAAAAATATTTTTTTTTATTATTATTATACTTAATGTTTGATACGTGAATAACTTCTAATTATCACATCAGATGGAAAACACCCCCAAAGTAGGGTAAACCATCCCTAAATACAATTATTCGTTACAAGGAACACAGTTTAATCATTATGCACAAAAAAGTCACGTTTTGAAGTACCTACATAAGTTGGACTAATTTATACACAGCTCCTATACATTATCAATCGTTTTCACAAATAATCACCCCTCAAAACGGGTAAAATCATCCCCCAAATGTCTAAAAATTGTAAATAATGTGAAAAAATTGAAAAATTGTGTACTTGTGTATAAATTATTCTAATGAATGTATTTGGAAACATTATTTTTTTCATGCATGTTTGTATTTTATGTACTTTGAAACCGATGGTTGAACTTTGGGGTGGTTTTACCCTCATTTAGGGGTATTTTCTTTCGGATGTAGTGATTGTGGGTTATTAACGATTCAATTATCACGTATGAAAGAAAAAGAAACAAAATTGTAAGTTTTAATATATTTTTTGCATTTTTAGACGTTTAGGGGTGAACCCTTTAGGTTGATTCTTCAAATTTTTGAGTTATTTTAGAAAAAATTAAATGTGGCGATTTCGAAAATCTTTGTAACTTTTTTACTACAAGTTTTTTCGATGAATTTCACTGTATATTTAGATTTTCATTGCGACGTTTCGGTTGCGAGAAACCATCATCAACTTTCTTTTTTCTTATGGGTGCCATATTGAATTTTAAGTTGAGAAAATAGTGCTTTTAGGCTTTTCAATGATATAAGAAAAATTTGAAAAAGCAATATTTTAATATTTTTAATAAATATAGCAATCTTACAAAAATTTGAGAGTATTCTATAATAGTTTCGAAAAATTATGCGATGTTGCCATTTATTAAAAATAATAAGATATTGATTTTTGATGTTGTTTTCGAAATTTTTTCTTAGTTATATCATTGAAAAGCCAGAAAATACTATATTTGCTCAACTTAGAATTCAGTATGGCAACCATAAGGAAAAAGAAAATTGATGACGGTTTCTCACAATCAAAACGTAGCAAAGGAAATCTAAGTATCAAGTGAAATTCCTCGAAAAAACTTGCAGTGAAAAAATTCCTCTAAATAAAAAAGTTTTTCGAAAACGCCATATTTACTTTTTTTCAAAATAATTTAAAAACCTGAAAAGCTAGGATTGGTCCGCAAGCGCCATTAAGTTAGCAACAGCACTGTTTAAAACTTCCCCATCTAGCCATTTTATCTTATAATTTCCATCAAGATACCAATACATGCATCACCAAAATGGTCCACACTGTAGAAATAATAGAGAGTTTTATTATGAAACTTTTTAATTGAACATTTGTAATATCTGTTAAGTATATTGACTAAGGGGAACTATTTAAAAAAATATATATTATTTGCCTGCATTACTCAAAGGTAATAATTTTCAAAAATTAAACACTTTTTCAATTCTTCATGCCACTTTGAACAATGTGAAGGACCCAAATCAGACTCTTGAGGCACACCGAAAGTGATAAAACGCTTCTGATCTGGGTATCGCAATTTCTGCTACATTTTTATAAAAAAGAACATACAAAAGGAAACATTAATGGAGGGATGAAGGAATTAATAACCTATTCTGTCTGAAATGGTATACCCAATTTTTTTATTTATAGTTTATAGTTACTGAAAGTCTCCACATATGATTCTAAAGTGACTTAGCAAAATTCATGTAGAATACGAGTGTCTCAATTTGAAATAATTATTAAAAATATACAAGATCAAAGAAATTATAAAACCGTATTTGAAGTAACTGAAATTTTGATTAGAGTAGCTAAAATATGCCGACATGTTCCTGCAATATCTACTACATAGACTAATGAGAACTATTTTAAAGAATTTTTATTACTAATTACTGCACCAATTTTAGACAGTCCGGATTTGAACTGTTTTACGTAACATATACTTAGTCGTAACAATTATCATGGCCTGAACTAAATTTTTTGCAACGCTTCACGCTAATTTTGCTGTGATGAGCCCAAATCAGACCCTTGAGGTACACCGGAAGTTAGGAAACGACCCTGGTTGTTGCAACATTCTTATAAAAAGAACCGTGGAAACGCCTATACCCAAGAAGATATTATCGGCCATGGCCAGGGTGCCGGCGCCGTACGCCGCCGCGGGGGGTCCGCGACCGGACGCACCCCCTGGCCCCACCGGGAGCCCCGTCATTACTCTGCCCGTTGCCCCCGGAGCCGGACGGCCCAAATAACACCCTTCGGACCGTGGCACTGGCGGACAGGCGACCGCCACCCGATCGTTAGCCGAATAACTCGGAATTAATAAACATAATGGTCGGGGGAGACCCCGGCGCGATGCGTTACGGCTCTCGAGATCCGGGCGAAGCACAGGTGTTGCCCGCTTTTATGCTAAATAACTGCGCGCGCGAAATTATAGACATCACGTCGGGACGTTTTTGCACGCAAACCGAACGGTCGTGAGCTATGCGGCGGCGTGTCCATTAGGGACAGCGGCCCAGTGGAGTCGCCGGTTTCCTCGGCGGATGTCAATCGGTGCAGTGGACCAGATCAGGCGAAGAACTGGCTCTCGAGGTGATGCTACCGACGTTGGGTCATGCGGGGTGCCTTTATTTGGAATAAACTTCTGTTACAGGAATAATTAGATGTGTTTTAAAGGTTAAAATATTTGACCTGTTCCTGCGCTTTTTTAAATTTCAACTGAAAAAAATATGAATTTTGGGGACACAGTGTATATAATTAATAAAAAAAATGTCAAATATTATTTTAGATAGAAAAAGTAATTACTATCTGCTTATATCAAAAACTTTTGACAATCGTTTCAAAATTTCATTTTTTCTCTAAAAATTAGATATATTTATATGTCGGAGATGTCTTTCTCGCAGGCCGAGTCCTTCAGACTTTGGAAATTCCAGAATTCTTTACTCAAGGAATACCTTTTTATACATTTTGTACCTAGACAATAAAACTTAGAAATAGTTATTTGTGAATTAAGCCGGTTATGTTATTCCCAAGTTTTATGATGGCCAGTTTGGGTTTGGAGGGACTTACGGGTCACTCAACGTAGCCGCGGTCAAAGGATGGATAGCATTTACCTTAAAATTACTTTATAAGGGAATCCCTAGAATATAACGAATTTGATTGGTTCATTTAAGAATAATTTTGACCTGACGAGTGAAGAGAAGTACAGTTCTACTTGAGCATTGAAGACGTGAGTACACTGCTATTCTGTTGACCGTGGATTCATTATCGGGCCTCTGGTTGTTGTCATAAAACACCTCGAGTACTTTATTTGTAACGTTTTATTTTAAATCATTTTCATTTACGGTATTACTTATTATTTTGTGAAGATGAGTGACACGAGTAGTGATATTAACGAACAAGTTAGCCCTACGACTCCGACATATATATTTTTTCCATTAATATTATAATAATTATATACGAACGCTACCTAATGAAACAATCCCAAGTAAAATGTGGAAATAAAAAGATCTCTTTGTAGTAGCTATTTTTTATATTATTAATCTTTGTCAGGGGTGATAGTAGAACAGCAAGAATACAGGATATTTCTTTGTATAATTGCATTATTAACAATTTTAGTATATCAGGTACTTACGTGTTTTTGTGTTAATTATATTTAGACATGTCATGACATTAATTTTTTGTTTATCGTTAGATATGAGTATTAAACTTTGTAATATAACATAAAATCCAGATCCTTAAAATTTAAGGACTATAGTTTGCAAAGTAAGGTCGAATGCACATTTGGCTATCCAAACAGATAGTCTCTAGTTTGACTGTTGCATCTTATTCTTGATTTTTTTACTATCGATCGACTTACATGTCGATATTATATGCATAATTGTGATTCTACAAATATGTTTATTTTTTTATCACAAGATATAGTGTCAACAAAATTTCAATTATTTAACGATATCTGACCTGACATACAGAACATAAATTTTGTATATGATAGTGGCGGAGATTTTAGGATTGCGTGAGGTTCTCTTGTCTTGGCTGGAAGCATGCATTACCATAGTAGGAGGCCATTTTCAACAACTTGCGATTTTTGTTGTTTATTTGCTTAGTTTTGAAATATTTTTTTTATCGTGTCACTTTCTTTCATATATTCCATCATAAAACGCCATTTATTTTGAAAATGGTCCGCGTTAGAGCTATTGATGTGAGTACCTTTAATGTATAGAAAACATTGGCGGTTTAAAACAGGCTTTCAAAATACCAATTTTCCTAGAACCGTAAAAATTAGGGGCAAAATTTTTAGGGCCAAGTCATCATTTCACTGATTTAAATTCATTTCAGGTTTCAGATATCAGATTCTTTAGTTGAATTTTGAACAGGAAAGCAACGAGATATATAAAGAGAATATTGAATAAAAATATCAACAAACCTCAGCACTCACTTTGATCAGTTTCTCTCGTATCTCCCATGAGAAAATCCCGGGTTGCTCCTTCTTCAGTTCCTCTATCCTCTCCTCTATGTCTGCTGTCGCCACTCTTGGCTTCGATCCTCCTATTACACCAGGTCTGATGCTCCCAGTCGCCTGATAGCGGTTCAAAATTTTCGACACGCAACCGTGCGACACTCGGAGCTGTCTGGATATCACGCAAGGTCTCACTCCGGCGGCCGCCATTTCCACGATTTTCAACCGGATGTGGTTTGGTAAGGGACGACCGTTGATGAAGACACCGCCTAGCTGGTTGACTCGGCCTTGACCTGAAACAATTGCAAGTTGGTGAAATGGTTGCGGCTAACCAATCTGTAATATTTTTTACTTAAGGTTGTTGGCAGGTGAAACATTTTGACCACAAGTAAGAAATATGTTCAGCATACTGCGTTTGGTGCCCTAAGTCTATTAAAAATTGCTGATTTTCGGTTAGATATGCTAATGGAAAATGTACCAATCAATTGATTGGTATTGGACAAAATATGCACCCTAAGAAAGAAACTTATTTGTTTCAAACACACTTCTGTGACGAATATGTCGTATTCTGGGGTCAATATTACCTTCATCAAAAGACACACGGATTGGATGTCTACTTTAGTGGCAGAAAGGGAAGACTTTGTCGGAAATAAAATTCAAGTTTCAAATAGAACGCCTTTCAATACGGTTCAAGTTTCTGATTCAATTGCTCCGTCAGCATCAATACGTGACAATCCTTCGAAAAATAAATCTGATGCCAAAATTGAAGCTTTAGAACAATAATTGTATGTATAGTTTTAAAAAATTATCTTGCCTCCATGTCTGGAATGAACTCTTTTGAATAATTTTCAAAAATAAATAGTTATATTTTTGAAGAAAATTATCCAATTAAATTAATATTAACAGCTTTATATAAAAAACTAAATTAAAAAAGGGTTTTTGTTCCAATTAGTTAAAGTATCTTTTTGAAACTAACAAATGCCATCATTTCATGGCAGTTTACAACATGATATATTGGTTTTTCTACCACAATGTCTTGAGATGTAAACTGCATATTTTGATAAATTTTTCATACCAGANGGCGCCCTCAAAAAAATACACCTAAATTGACCACAGCTTTGAATTTGTCATTCCAAAAAACCCCCGTGTATGAAATTTCATTAAATTATTTCGAATCAGTCGAAAGATATTTAAAAAAATGCGATTTATTTTCCCAACTTTGACACCCTGTATCTCGGTAGCGAATCACTTGCGGACCGATGTTCATATGCACTTTTTTGCTTAAAATATGACAAGGAATCACCCCTTGAAATTAAA
Organism: Anoplophora glabripennis; assembly: GCF_000390285.2. NCBI lineage: Eukaryota > Metazoa > Arthropoda > Insecta > Coleoptera > Cerambycidae > Anoplophora > Anoplophora glabripennis. Next base: position 473,725 of record NW_019416279.1, read on the forward strand.
GTCATCACTTAAGATACATCCTGTATATTAGTGGTCCTAATATAGATCCATGTGGAAGGTCAGGTAACACTAAAAATTTTAAGACAGTTAGGTACTCGAGATGGCTATGCTAGCTTAACATGTAGTTTTATGACGGGGTTTACATCAAAAGCTGTGCAAAACCGGTTTGGCGTGCTGGAACAGCGTAGCTTTTGGTGTACGACCGTCTTTATGTATTTAGAAACTGTTTTTAGCATAGACAAAAAATTACTTTAGCATTTAGTAATTTTATTAATAATTGTGGTATATAACTGAAATAGTAATTTTGCCTAAAAGTATTTTGTCTTTGCTTTTTATAATAAAATATAATTTAATTTAAAATAATTTATTTACAGGGTGGCCAAATGGAAACGAGTCATTTTCAGGAACTGCGTCAAGATTGTAGAAAAACGCTCAGACCCGTCGATTTTAGATTAATGGGGGACATTTTTGGCGGGTATTTTTGACTGCGCCACTTTCACCCCCAAGCAAGGGCTAGCATCACTCCAAAATATTTAAATGGCATTGGAGGTTGAGTAATATTTCATTTGAAAGTTCTTACAATTCTCTTTACAACAGACTTTAAATTTTATAATTCCGCCCAATACTTATTAAGAATTTTGATTTTAAAGTTGAAACTTATCTACAAACAATTAGTAACGGTAAAAATCTCAGTCGTTCGAGTTAAGTACGCCAATGGTATAAATTTAGTATTTCTTGCGTTACATTAGTTTTTGGCGATTTGTTATCAATTTTGTAAAAAAAACACAATTGTAAAAAACAGGAATGAATGTTATACACACACAATGAACGTAAAATTAGTGGATTCCAAATTATTTTCTAGTATTATTTGGAAGCGTTGGTTGGTAGTTTATTTAATTGTGTTTTTGAAAATTAAACACTATGGTTTATTTCATTGCGGAAAAAGTAGATATCATTTCGCTTTACATTATGAACAATAAATATGCGAATAGAACAGCTCAGCTATTTAATGAACAACATCAAGATCGACATGTCAGGAGGAATAATGTTCTAGAGTTAGTAAAAAAAATTTCAAGAGACATGGAACGTGGCCAATAAAAAACGAGAAATTGAAAAACATATAGTTAATGAAGCTAGTGAAGTTGCAGTTTTGGGACAAGTTCATCTTGATCCNGATGTAAACTACATATTTTGATAAATTTTTCATACCAGAGAACCAATTCAGTGTTTCTCTTTCTGAGAAGTTAGTCTGCTTGTTGTATATCTCAGCTAGTCGTTGGTAAATATCCTATTCGTCCTTTTCTCAGATGTGAATGGACTGAAATATTTACGAAAAAGAAGCCAATCAATGGTATAAGAGAGATGTACCTACGTAGTTTGCCAATATCCAACAATAGATCCAATAGAACTATTACGATCATAAAGTAACACCACCATCGAGCTAGCTTCAACTGATCTAACCATTTTTCTTTATACATAGTGATCGACTGATTTATTCATACAAGGGCAGTTTCAACGAACACTACACAGTTCCAGACAGTTACTTAGGTGGTTAGTTATAGACATTCCCAGTCAAGTCTAGGCTCGTCAGCTGATAGAGGCTTTCTCATCTGGAGGACTACATTATATTAAGGCAATTCCTCCAATTCATTTGAGGACGTCAACAACCATCTTCACACACGTGAAGTTATGTATGTGAAAATTATATTTACAATGTACTCGGTTAGAATTTAAAGAATTTAAATCAGCTAGGATGATCTTTTTTTACATAATTATAAAAAGATTGGAAATGTTATTTTTTGTTATTAATATGTAAATGTTATGAAATTGCATAAAATTGTTTTCAGAAATTTGTTGTTGATTTGACTGTCCCATTGTCTTTCAGCAAAATATCTACCCTTACGAATTTTTGCATCTAATTTTGATCAAATATACATATTATTGCCAAGTTTTTGGACCTGCTAATACGAATTTGAAGTCAGTTTGAAGATAGGCCCCACTATTTTTGAAAATACGCATTCCAAATCCTCGAAAAAATGGGTTATACTTAAGGATTGTAATGCCTTAAGAACCCTCATATTTTTGAACCCACTGTTCCAGAAATCTGGGATCGAGAAGAGATACGAAGAGTGAGACATTGAAGATTAATATATATCATGGGATGGAAAGAGATATCCGCAAACGTTCATCATCTGAAGGAACCAATTCATCTGTGTCTCGATCACGTAAAACTAGTTTTTGGAAATACTTTTCTTCTAATAAAGAGGGTATGTTACCAGCGTGCTCTCGTTGTTAGCACTTTTTGAAATGGTTAAGTGGAAGACATCCACCAAAAGTTTAGAACACGGTGGGAAAACAACCGTCGATTTTCTAAGGAGGTCTTACGATACTCTAGCAAAGACACAGCCAAAAAGTACCTGGCTTTGTCCAGGGTAAGCCTTCGCCTGGTGACAGGTATTCAAATCGCTGTTGGTTAAGGATACACCTCTACAATATAAGGTTGTGAGCAGGAAAGATGACCATGTACTCTGCGAGTGCACTTATGTCTCGTCAACGAGAGAATCCGTGCTAAGAGAACGACGGCCTTTTATGGCCTACATCAGAGAGCAACGTCATCACCTTTTCTTCTTGATAGGTTGGTTGACAGCTCAGGAAAGCTGATGTAATTCAGTATATTGAGTTACCCTCCAAACTAATACAGAATCCAAATTCAGATAGTATATAGATAAGTATCCTTGCTTTCTATGTTTATGAGTCAGTATAGGTAGGAAGATTCACTATGGCAAAAAGCCTGATCTAGCTGAGACCTGAATCTAGGATCTTTTAACGTTGCTCAAGCTTCACTACACATAAAACTTGAATTAATGAAACAATTCGTTAAAGCTTTGGACAAATATAGTGAATGTTGCGGATACACGGAAAATAAAATTCTCGTAGTCAGCGATACTAAACTGATTACGATTTTGTATTGAAAGTAAATGAAACTGAGAAGACTGTGTTGCAAAACTTCAAAAATATAACAGGTAAGCTTTTCTGGTAATCACAAACACAGTGTAAGATTAGAGATAGAAAGAGAAACCCACTACATAGATCTTTTGAAGACAAGGGAATTCGCTACAAGTGAAAATGGTGAGTGCTGATACCAAAGCGACTTCAGATGGTGTTCAGTGAGTCTGAAATTATGGAGGAAGCGTTATGGAACCCAGTGTATGGACCAGCTTCCCTACGATGTTAAAACCTCCTCTCTCTCTTCTTTATGTTTGAGGATTTGGGGGCATTTTGTCGAAAATGGTGAGTAATGGCGCCCAACCGATGTGTCCGAAAACATATTAATGATGGGTTGTGATCAAAAGAGTAGAGCACTTTTTGTGTGCCTGGTGTAATTATTGTAATAAGTGTTTCTTACTTAAAGAAATGACTTGCATTGTACCTCAAACTATCAAATTTATCCTTGCTTCTTGAAGTACCAATCCTCGCATTATATAATTTGCTTCTTACCTTTGAAGTCTTTTCTTTCATGCTCAGCGGTATACAATGCGATCTGAATATTCAATATTTGGTACCTAGCCGGGCATATATCTATAAAAAATTACTACATCCATCCACCTATTATATGCAAAGTTCTGAATATATTAATAAGACTTTTTAATAGGTATAATATCCTCTAAATTAATTCAAAATCCTTCGAGGGCACCACACGTCCGTGCTGGCGTTGGAACAATGACTAGGAATCTGATAAATCACATGTCTTATTATTATTCAACATTGTTAGTCGAAATGATTACAACAAACCGGTGTAGCAAATGGTGAAATTAATCAAACAACTGGAATTAAGTAATTAGTGCGGCGTTATGTTCTTCTGTAATTAATTGCGAACATATTAATGAGTTGTTTGTGTTTGTCGAATAAATTTTATTGTCAGCTGTATCTAAACTGGTTCTGTAAATAGTGGAAGTGTTTCCAATGTTTTTTTTATGGAATCAAACAAGATGTGACGAGATTCGTGTTCTAATTTCAGTTTTATAAATAATTAATTGAGTGTTGTCTCAATTATGTATTGGTTAATGATCAACTACTTTAGATTTTCAAATAGCGAGAAAAGGAAGTTTTTCGGAAAAAGTTTTAAACGGTATGAATAGGCACAGTATTGCTCCAATCTGTAAGTAAATACTTCAATTCATTCAATACGTCAATTGGATACTTGTCTTAAGTTGTTAAAAGTATGTCTATGAAACTTCATCTGCTCCAGATGGAAATATTCTTCAGGTATGCAGGGATCTGAAAATAAGCGATAAGTTATCTGTCCATTCTCGAAAAAACTATAATTCTTGAAGTACTTGTGTTGGGTTTTGGTGTCTATAGCAAATCCCACGTTTGTTTAATTTATTACACTTTTTAAAAAAACTTTTTCTTACAATTCGCAACGTAAATATCTTCAACATTTGACTTTCTACTACTTGACACTATATATCCTTATGTATTTTGACGAGCTGAATTACCCTCCATTTTTTTTAAATCGCAAACAACCGCCCTTAATAATAGAAAATATAGAAAATTATATTTTTCAAAACAAGACGAAGGGCAGTTTCACCTTTTATCCAGCAAGTAGGGCCAAAAAGAACAGATTTCCGTCCAAGGTTGAAAAACATTATCCGCAAACCCTTAGTTGACCTTCAAATATTTTGTTTCCACCTCTCCATATTAAACTTGGTCTAATGGCAAAGATGGCTACTGTTTTGGATATTTAGGAGAGAAGTTAGCGGAAATAAGTGATGTCAAACTGAAAGAACTATTTGACACTAAGGCGCAAAATGTTTAAAAAACAAATTATAACTCGATTTATTTGATTTGGTCTTTCCATATCCATTCGGTAGTATTCTTTTCTTCTTTCCACCAACTGTTCATGTAATTATCATTTTCGGTGTCCTATCTCTGACAGTCCTTCAATATGTCTTAACCACTTTAATCTTTGAGCCTTTATCACACCTACTATGCTCGCCTCTTTATATAAACATTTTATTTCCTCGCTTATTCTTCTGACCTACCTTTCTGTTCTTTTTCTCAATATTTCCTTTTCTACACCTCCAGTCTTGCTTGTTCTGATTTACTTAACGTCCATATTTCATTGGCATATATAACGATTTGTATTTTCATTGTTTTGTACAGCCTTGTCTTTGTTTTCTTCCAAATGTAATTCCCTAATACGTTGATTGTCCCACTTCAACAAACCTCCATGTTTCCCTCGATTTGTGTCTACTTTCAAAAACTGGTCTTTTTGATATACTTCTTTCGTTCATTTGATGTACTTAGTTTTTTTTCCGGTAATATACCTGTTTTTGTTCTGGTCTATTTCTTGGTACGACTACGAGATCATCTTCAAATGCCAGACACTGATGTCTTTTGTTGTATATAATTCCTGATCTACTACCTCTTGCATCTTGCATCCCTTATGACTTATTCTAGTACCAAATTAAATAACACTGATGATAATGGATCTTATTGCCTCATACCGATTTTAACTTCAAATACTTCCCTAGTTGTATTGTTTACTTTTTACTCTATTCTTAACCTTTTTTAATGTTAGCCGTATTATGTTCCTTATCCTCTTGCTGGTTTCTATTTTTTCAATCCTAGATAGCTTTTTCTTTTTTGTCATATGCTACAAATAAAACTACCGATGTTTTACCATCTTCGAATTCTTCAGCCTGAATTTCTTGTAGAGTAAAAATTTGATGTACTGTACGTCTTCTTTGTCTGAAGCCACCAGTTTTATCCTCTTCTTTTACCAATATGTTCTTTATATGGGTGGCTAGTATTCTATTGTCACATTCTTCAATGCTATTTCCTTGTAGTTTTGGCATTTCCTTCTATCTCCCTTTTTTATGTACGTATAGGGCAAATTATTGCTTCCTTACAATCCATTAGCAGTTCTTCACTTTCCTAAACACTTGCCAATAGTTCTGCAATTGGTCGATTAGTTCCTGTAGTTCCATAAGTATTTAAATAGTTCTGTTTATCACTTTCTGGGCTATTATTATTTTTCAATTTTGCAATTATTTTGTCAATCTGTTTCTGTTCAATATCTCATTTCTTGCAACTATCTTCCCATTTTCGTCTTTATAAAATACTGGCCCGTTCTTCACTCATTGGCACAGGTTCCTAAAGTTGTTTTTTTATAACTTTCTTCTATCTGTTCTATATAGTTTCGTAATATTTTCTTCTTATTTCTTAATACCATTTTAGTTTTCTTTCTTTGCTCTCCATATTTGTTCGTTGCTTCCTTTGTCCCTTCTTGTTACATATTTGGTCCTATTACAATTAAATATATATATTTTTTGGACTAATATTCTGGGCAATACGTACAATTACCTTTAAAAAAAATTACACCCAGTTAAAGTCACACCCTGCCTATTTGTGTTCATTTTATTTTTTCTACATTTATTTAATTTCTAGTAAATGCCTTTTAGAGTTAATATAATTAATGTTTTGTGAAGATTAAGTGGAAGAGTATGTTATAATCTGAACATTTTGCAATATTTTTAATTAATTTTGTAAGTAGATCAAAGTAATTGGCATCTGAAGAATTTATAGAGAGCGAATAATGCTGGAAAATTATTTTTCAGAAAACAAAAGTGTTAAGGAACCGCACGAAACCCTCATAGAGCTCCTCCCTAGCAAATTCGCCACTGCTAACGTCTTCGAAGAACCAAGCCAGCCGCTCATCTATCATTCTTTCAATGCCCATCGGCAAATTGACCAATTCCAACAAATTACGGTGGTTCGGATTCGACATGGCCTTCCAAATTACTCGGGCCCACCCCTGCAAACGCGATTAAATTATCATTAGGACCCGCTGTTTCGGACCCACTTCTTGATGGGCTCCCGAAAAGGTTCTGTTTAGGCGATGGTTACGCACCTGACTCAATTAATTTGAGGGGGCGTTGCGAATTGATTCCATTAAAAGCTTTGTATGGGGTTTCAGGATTAAAAAATTGGACGATTTGGAGCGTTTGAAAACTGCAAATTACTGGCAGTGATTGGCTCAGGAATACCCAGTAGAAGCTGCAATTGTTAGGCTTTTGCGGAACTTTTTGTAATTTTGTTAATAAATATAGTGTTGTTAAACTATTTTGTTTAACATTTTTCAAAAAAGTCATGTAATACTACATATTACAATATATTAGTAGGCCCGATATAAATTTTTATGAACACCTTTAGGAAATGCAATTTTGATTGAAAGCTATTCACTGTCAAGTGAGTCATTCATATACTGATGTTTACCTTAGATTGAGCTTTTTAATTTTCTAAATTACTGAGAATAATAATGTACAGGGTGTATCTTAAGTCATGACTTTAATTTCAAGGGGTGATTCCTTGTCATATTTTAAGCAAAAAAGTGCATATGAACATCGGTCCGCAAGTGCTTCGTTACCGAGATACAAGGTGTCAAAGTTGGGAAAATAAATCGCATTTTCTTAAATATCTTTGGACTGATTCGAAATAATTTAATGAAATTTCATACACGGTGGTTTTTTGGAATGACAAATTCAAAGCTGTGGTCAATTTAGGTGTATTTTTTTGAGGGCGCCA
>NW_019416279.1:483274-515602 GCF_000390285.2 Anoplophora glabripennis
CTTTACAACAGACTTTAAATTTTATAATTCCGCCCAATACTTATTAAGAATTTTGATTTTAAAGTTGAAACTTATGTACAAACAATTAGTAACGGTAAAAATGTCAGTCATTCGAGTTAAGTACGCCAATGGTATACATTTAGTATTTCTTGCGTTATATTGATTTTTGGCGATTTGTTATCACTTTCGTAAAAAAAACATAATTGTAAAAAAACATACATGAATGCTATACACACACAACGAACGTAAAATTAATGGATTCCAAATTATTTTCTAGTATTATTTGGAAGTGTTGGTTGATAGTTTATTTAATTGTGTTTTTGAACATTAAACACTATGGTTTATTCCATTGCGGAAAGGGTAAATATCATTTCGCTTTACTTTATGAACAATAAATGTGCGAATAGAACAGCTCAGCTATTTAATGAACAACATCAAGATCGACATGCCAAGAGGAAGTATGTTCTAGAGTTAGTAAAAAAATTTCAAGAGACAGGGAACGTAACCAATAAAAAACGAGAAATTGGAAAACCTATAGTTAATGAAGCTAGTGAAGTTGCAGTTTTGGGACAAGTTCATCTTGATCCTACATTAAGTACGAGGCAGCTGGCATCTCTATCTGGGATCAATCGAACTAGCATATAAATCATTTTGAAGAAGAATAAATTCCATCCATACAAAATACATTTACTCCAGGAACTTCATGAGGATGATGATGACCGTCGTTTGCAATTTTGCGAAATAATGAGTGAGCGAGTTCTTGAACGGGACGGTAAATCGTCACAATTGCCGCTATTGGTCCGATTCAAACCCAAGAGTTTTTCGGTGATCGGGTGGTGGGTCCTTTTTTTCTATCTGGTAATTTGACTGGCCAAATGTATTTGCAACTATTGGAAGACGGTATTGACCCTGCCTTGACTGATATTATTGAAAATGTTCCAGAGTATGATGAAGATCATTTGACTTTTCAACAGGACGGTGCTCCTCCGCATTATGCATTAATTGTCCGTCAGTATTTGGACCAATGTTTTCTACGGAATTGGATTTAGAGAAGAGGCAGCTATGAGTGGCCTCCACGATCACCGGATTTATCGCCCCTTGATTTCCTTTTGTGGGGATACCTAAAAAGTTTCGAACAAAATCTTTATTCTTGTATGGAAGCGGGCGGTCATCAGTTTGAACATTTAATCAACTAAGTAGTAAGTAAGCAACTAAACATTATTTAAATTTTAAAATGTAAATTTTTTTCAAAGTATTGGGCGGAATTATAAAATTTGAAGTCTGTTGTAAAGAGAATTGTAAGAGCTTTCAAAAGAAATATTACCTACTCAACTCCCAATGCCATTTAAATATTTTGGGGTGCTACTTACCCTTGCTTGAGGGTGAAAGTGGCGTAGTCAAAAATACCAGTAAAGAATGTCCACCTTTATTACTATATTATTTTGGTTTTCCATTTTGTGCACAAAACTATCACAATTATAATCAAGTATAAGAATTACTTTCGTATAATTTCACAAAAAAATTTTGTATTTTTATTTATATATATAAATATTGGTCTACTGAACTTTTCAATTTATATCTTACTCTGTTTCTGTAGTAGATAGTCCAACTGTGTTGGGTTTTTAGTTAAAATTCTTTACAGCATGCAATTAAAAAAATATTGAAGTATTAAGTGTTGAGTTTGATATTCATATTGGTTGTGAATAATTGCAAAAAAACAAGATTTAATAAATTAATTTGACTGAAAAAACTGGAGGATATCAATAGAGTATTTTTTTTTATTTATTTGTATTTGTTTGTCTCAAGATGTTAGAGATATGTGATACGTAAATCATATTTAACAGAATTTTTCAAAACCGCTTGTTAACTGCATTTGATTACGGTTAGTGTTTCATTTCTAGATATACTACTGTCATCCTGTACTTACGTATACTGCTTTTGCAACTTTAGATAATGTTATCATTGTTTAAATAAAACCTATGTGTGTAGTATTTTATATCAATTTTTTAGGAAGACAAAATTCTACAAAATTTACAAATATTAAGAAATGTATTTTAAAACTTTCGACAGTAATAGGTGCTAGCAAAAGTTAACTAAATACATAGAAGTTTTTGTAGAAGATCTATGATTTGGAGATTTCATTTTTCTTTCTTAAAGTGTAATGTTTATTTTGAATAACTTTTTATATTTTTTCACAACTATTACATTTTCCGTTTATTTGCGCGATATTTAAACAAGAACATAATTGAGTTTAATGTAATGCATTTCTTAAAAATAAATACGAATAATAATGTGTCAGTGGCCTTAATGCAAATCCATGTGGAACACTTGGAAAAACTGAAAGTGCAAAGTTTATGTTCAGAAAACTGTTTTTGGGCACTGTATATATGTATGTAAAATATTAGTAAGTTTATAATGAAATTTTTATCCAATATCATGAAAGGGAAAGGACAGTTACCAAAACAAGTCCTTTATGATTACAAAATTATTTTGCGTGACAATTTTTTTCTTAGAATTTCCATCTAATGTCAAAGCATGTTATTTTTTTAAATTAATACTTGTATTAAACATGTTTAGAAACTAATTTTAATCGTAAGCAGTGGACCTGATGTAGATTCTTGCGGAACACCTTCATTATTCAAAAATGAAACTTATGGATAGGTCTAAGCAACTTTAGTTAATGTTATCATTGTTTAAAAAAAAATTATATTCGTGATATAAATGTTTTTAGAAAATTTATAAAGTATTTTAAAAATTTCAACCATAATGTAGTAGCAAACTTTACAGTATATAAAAGTTTCCGTAGAAAATATATGACATTTTGAAATTTGGTTTTTCTTTTGAATAGTGGCAGTCATGGTTACTATGAATCATTTTTTATATTTTGACAACTGAAATTTCACAAGTGAAATTCAAACAAGTAAATAAGTGAGTGTAATGTAATGTACGCTTTCAAACTAAATTATTAACAATAAAATGTCAGTAGCCTTAATGTAGAGCTATGTGGAACACCTGGTAAAACAGAAAAGTTCATGTTCACAAAACTGTTTTGGGTCTTATATTAACGAGTACCATAAAATTTTTATCCAGTTCAGGAAAAAGAAAGGGTATTTATCGCGACAAAAGTCCTCTATGATTACAAAATAATTGAAACATTTGCATGACAATTTTTTCTTCAAAGGGAGGAAACTCGTAATGTCGAAGTATAGCTTTGTTTTGAATTGGTACTGTTATTAAACATATTTAGTAACTAATTTTCGTCACAAAACAGCACTGGACCTGATGTAGATTTTTGCGGAACACCATTCAAGACTGAAATAGTGACAGTCATGTTTATTTTCAATCATTTTTTATATTTTTCCACAACTGTCACATATCCAATTTGTTTAACTGACATTCAAACAACTAAATGAGTGAGTGGGATATAATGTATACCATAAAACCAAATTATTAATAATATAGTGCCAGTGGCCTTAATGTAGAGCCTTGTGGAACACATGATACAACTGAAAATGGAAAGATTATGTTCACAATTGTTTTTGTGCAAAGTAGGTATGTTTTCTATGTAAAATATGAACGAGTTTACCTTAAAATTTTTGTACAATATCACGAAAAGTAAAGAACCAAGAGAAAAGCCGTTTATTTTGTCTTTATGTATCCGTTCTGGTCTTTATGATGATTGTAAAATAGGTTAAACTTTTAGATAACAATTTTTCCTTAAGTTTTCGTCGTAAAACAGCAGCGGACCTGGAATAGATCCTTGCGGAACACCATCCAAGATTGAAAATGAATCTTATGGATGGTGTTCGACTTTGTATCGAAAGAATGAGTATCGCGTACCTTGGAAGGGGTATCCGCCAAAAATCGGCCTCATGTCCATCTTCAGGAGCGTCTCGGGCAGCTCCTCGGCCTACTTTCGCCCCGCACCGCGAAAAACAAAGGACAGGCGCATCGCGAGCCGAAAAACACGAGCCCGCACGACGACCACAACGAGTCAAACTAAATTTACTAACCCCAATAATTCAAGCGTACAAAAAAATTTTCGCCTGGTGGGCAAGTTTTCAGTACCCATTGGCTGAAACGCTCCTTGCGTTCTATTGTACTGGAGGAAGGCAGTTTTAATACCGGCAAGGGGTACCGCAGGGGCCCGCGAGCCGTCCGAAAGCTGGCAAAAGTGCCTTCCATCGGTTTAATGCATGGGAGGGACCAGGATCACCCAGATGGGTGGGACTTGTCGAGTACTGCCTCGAATATTGGTACGGAAAGTATAAAATTTATAGTTGTGTGTGTGCGGAGTGCATGTATGGGGCACTTCTCTCGGGGAATTGCGTTTAAAATGGCCACATCGCGACCCACGTACCTGCAATTTTCTTCGTTTATTGCCGGTATTGATTGCTGTTATCCAACCGTAATTATCATGTTATTTAGAAGCTATAAAGACCGTGGGGCTGGGCGTAGCGAAAAAATTGTTTTATTGAAATGGAAGCCGGTCGTTTTCAGTTGCAACACACGGAATTTTACACATTTCTCATTTGTTACGTCAACGGCGGATGTAAAAGCACTAGTACCTTTGCAAAAGGCGATCTAGTATAGGGTGATTCACTATATTTTGACCCCCCGCCCCCTTTAACTTATCTTGTTACCTATATGAGTTATAAAAAAATGTGAAATAAAAAAGTTGCACGATTTTTTATGTTTCCGAAAATGATAGTAGAAAAACAAATGAAGTCCAAACAAAATAGCCGCGGTTGTTAACTTTGTTAATTTAAATGGAACTCCCTGTATATTTTCACATATTTGCAAAGAATGTCCCCTTCTAGTATTAGACAACGCGAAAACCTCGCATTCGTGGGAGAAATTTTCCGATTCGATTTTTTTGCATATTCAGATTCGTGGGATGTTCCTTAACATGAATCAAGATGATGCCGACCGGAAATTTGATGCCTATTTGTTTAAGCAAACTTTTTTAAACAAATTGTAAAAATTGGTTTTTCACTCCGGAAAAAAATTTGTTAGGGTTTTTGGCGCATTATAAACAAAAAAGTCCCTATGCACTATGCCTCTAAAATTGGTAGTTTTAAAGTTATAAATAATTTAAATTGCTAAAACTGCGGAAATGACGATTTTCAATGGCCGATTTCCGGGTTAAAAATTGTTATTTTCGATGTTGCCAGGTACCTAAATTAAAGTTTAAACATCCCCCTACAAGATGCTGAAAAGTTTTTGGGACTCGCATTATTCTGAAGCCTTGTTTGTTAATTGTTAATAAAGCGATATGAGCCACGCGCGCGCCTCTCTTATACGCGGATTCGTCTAGCGCAGGGATGCACAGACTTATAGGGAACAGGGGCCACTCGAAAAAAATATAAGCCAAGGACGGGCCACTACAAACAATATTTATTAACACAAAATTTTTTATTTTTAAATAGTATGAAATACAATGATATGTTAAGTTTCATCACTGAAAACGTTTGTTCACAAATATACGTCGATCCAAATAAGCTTGCGCATTTCAATACATTTATTCGCAACTCTTTATAAGCGTTTTTATCAACGCAACGGTAGAAGTTGAGTAAATTACCTTCATTAAATTTGTTTCTTAAATTATCATCATTTTGCGTGTCTATTAATTCCGGCTGCATTAATTCCGGCGCATTTTCGGGTGAAATGTTGAAAGGATTGCTGAAAATGTCCTATAGCGGTTTAACTTTTTTGAAGTCTACAAAACGATTTTCAAAAGCTTGTATCAATTTTCAAATTGACGTCAGTTTTATTGAACTTCTCCATAATTTTTTAGTAGTTCAGAAAATGGCCGTAATTGGCTGAATTGATTTGTGTCCTGAAAAGACTCAATTTGCATTGAAAGGACGAAACATGAGAGTATAGCTGCGAAATCAATTGATCTTTGCCTTGGAGTCGCGTATTTATGACATTCAAGTGATTTGTGATGTCTATAAGAAACGCTAAGTCACACAGCCAATCAGGGTTGTCGAGTTCGGGGACGTCGTTTTTCTTTTCCGCNCCTTCTTGTTACATATTTGGTCCTATTACAATTAAATATATATATTTTTTGGACTAATATTCTGGGCAATACGTACAATTACCTTTAAAAAAAATTACACCCAGTTAAAGTCACACCCTGCCTATTTGTGTTCATTTTATTTTTTCTACATTTATTTAATTTCTAGTAAATGCCTTTTAGAGTTAATATAATTAATGTTTTGTGAAGATTAAGTGGAAGAGCATGTTATAATCTGAACTTTTTGCAATATTTTTAATGTAATCTGTTAATTTTGTAAGTAGATCAAAGTAATTGGCATCTGAAGAATTTATAGAGAGCGAATAATGCTGGAAAATGATTTTTCAGAAAACAAAAGTGTTAAGGAACCGCACGAAACCCTCATAGAGCTCCTCCCTAGCAAATTCACCACCGCTAACGTCTTCGAAGAACCAAGCCAGCCGCTCATCTATCATTCTTTCAATGCCCATCGGCAAATTGACCAATTCCAACAAATTACGGTGGTTCGGATTCGACATGGCCTTCCAAATTACTCGGGCCCACCCCTGCAAACGCGATTAAATTATCATTAGGACCCGCGGTTTCGGACCCACTTCTTGATGGGCTCCCGAAAAGGTTATGTTTAGGCGATGGTTACGCACCTGACTCAATTAATTTGAGGGGGCGTTGCGAATTGATTCCATTAAAAGCTTTGTATGGGGTTTCAGGATTAAAAAATTGGACGATTTGGAGCGTTTGAAAACTGCAAATTACTGGCAGTGATTGGCTCAGGAATAGATCCCTGTGGAATACCCAGTAGAAGCTGCAATTGTTAGGCTTTTGCGGAACTTTTTGTAATTTTGTTAATAAATATAGTGTTGTTAAACAATTTTGTTTAACATTTTCAAGAAAGTCATGTAATACTACATATTACAATATACTAGTAGGCCGGATATAAATTTTTATGAATACCTTTAGGAAATGCAATTTTGATAGAAAACTATTCACTGTCAAGTGAGTCATTCATATACTGATGTTTACCTTAGATTGAGCTTTTTAATTTTCTAAATTACTGAGAATAATAATATATATTAGTGGTCCTAATATAGATCCATGTGGAAGGTCAGGTAACACTAGAAATTTTAAGACAGTTAGGTACTCGAGATGGCTATGCTAGCTTAACATGTAGTTTTATGACGGGGTTTACATCAAAAGCTGTGCAAAACCGGTTTGGCGTGCTGGAACAGCGTAGCTTTTGGTGTACGACCGTCTTTATGTATTTAGAAACTGTTTTTAGCATAGACAAAAAATTACTTTAGCATTTAGTAATTTTATTAATAATTGTGGTATATAACTGAAATAGTAATTTTGCCTAAAAGTATTTTGTCTTTGCTTTTTATAATAAAATATAATTTAATTTAAAATAATTTATTTACAGGGTGGCCAAATGGAAACGAGTCATTTTCAGGAACTGCGTCAAGATTGTAGAAAAACGCTCAGACCCGTCGATTTTAGATTAATGGGGGACATTTTTGGCGGGTATTTTTGACTGCGCCACTTTCACCCCCAAGCAAGGGCTAGCATCACTCCAAAATATTTAAATGGCATTGGAGGTTGAGTAATATTTCATTTGAAAGTTCTTACAATTCTCTTTACAACAGACTTTAAATTTTATAATTCCGCCCAATACTTATTAAGAATTTTGATTTTAAAGTTGAAACTTATCTACAAACAATTAGTAACGGTAAAAATCTCAGTCGTTCGAGTTAAGTACGCCAATGGTATAAATTTAGTATTTCTTGCGTTACATTAGTTTTTGGCGATTTGTTATCAATTTTGTAAAAAAAACACAATTGTAAAAAACAGGAATGAATGTTATACACACACAATGAACGTAAAATTAGTGGATTCCAAATTATTTTCTAGTATTATTTGGAAGCGTTGGTTGGTAGTTTATTTAATTGTGTTTTTGAAAATTAAACACTATGGTTTATTTCATTGCGGAAAAAGTAGATATCATTTCGCTTTACATTATGAACAATAAATATGCGAATAGAACAGCTCAGCTATTTAATGAACAACATCAAGATCGACATGTCAGGAGGAAGTATGTTCTAGAGTTAGTAAAAAAATTTCAAGAGANTCCACATTTTCTTACAAAGTTTTCCATTTTTAGGTCCCTTGCGACACTTATGCCAAAAAAATTTTGTGATAAAATCGATACTTCTCTTCAACTTACGAACATGGCATAAGTGAGAAATACGTCGCTGTACACATTATTTTTTTGAAAAGGAAAATTGAATTTTCACAAAGGTGTCCCGCAGTCCATCTTTTAAATTTAGTTTATTGTACTTATCTCTCGGTTACCTTTCAGTACTCTCAGAGGCATAAACGAGAAAGACGTCGTCGAACTTCAGTCTAATATCTCCCGGTCTAATAAGAGTTATAAAAAAATGTGAAATAAAATGGTTGCACGATTTTTTATGTTTCCGAAAATGATAGTAGAAAAACTTTGTTAGGTAATTTGAATGAAACACCTTGTATATTTTTATATATTTACAAAGAATGTCCCCTTCTAGTATTAGACAAGGCGAAAACCTCGCATTCGTGGGAGAAATTTTCCGACTAGATTTTGTTGCATATTCAGATTCGTGGGATGTTCCTTAACATGAATCAAGATGATGCCGACCGGAAATCTGATGCCCATTAGTTTAAACAAACTTTTTTGAAACAAATTGTAAAAATTGTCTTTTCACTCCGGAAAAAAAATTGTTAGTGTTTTTGGCACATTATAAACAAAAAAGTTCCAATGCACTATGCCTCTAAAATTGGTAGTTTTAAAGTTATAAACAATTTAAGTTGCTAAAACTGCGGAAATGACGATTTTCAACGGCCGATTTCCAGGTCAAAAATTGTTATTTTCGATGTTGCCAGGTACCTAAATTAAAGTATAAACATCCCCCTACAAGATGCTGAAGATTTTTTGGGACTCGCATTATTCTAAAGCCTTGTTTTTTAATTGTTAATAAAGCGCTCTGAGCCGCGCGCGCGCGCCGCTCATACGCGGATTCGCTATTTCGTCTAGCGGATTCAGCTTATGTTCTTTAAATTTAGCATTCTAAGTACTATTACTACTCATAAAATAATGTAAAAATTGATTATTTAAATTTCATAATTCATAATAACTTTATTTAATTAATTTAAAATTTTACGACAAGAGTGCAGAAAAAAATAAAAGGGCAATAGTATCAAATACATTTGATTTTTATTAAAGAACATTTATTTAATACTAAATACAAATAACAAACACACATTCAATCAAAAAAAAGAACACACACACCGATCTAACAAACAAACAAATAAACACAAACAACAGACATAGTCCTACAAAAAAAAACAAGAGTCAGACAGACAGTTGTACATTCACATACATCAACTAACTAAGTCGGTAAGGAATCGATCGAAAGAAAAAAAAACAAAAGCAACCAGACAAAAGAAAAAACCAATCCATGAAAGAGGCACGCGCGCGCGCGGCTCATATCGCTTCATTAACAATTAAAAAACAAGGCTTTAAAATAATGCGAGTCCCAAAAACTCTTCAGCATATAATAGGGGGATGTTTAAACTTTAATTTAGGTACCTGGCAACGTCGAAATTAACAATTTTTAACCCGGAAATCGGCCGTTGAAAATCGTTATTTTCGCATTTTTAGTAACTTAAATTAAAAAATAACTTTAAAACTATCAATTTAGAGGCATAGTGCATGGGGACTTTTTTGTTTACAATGTGCCAAAAAACCTAAAAACCCGTAAACATTACTTTGACTGAAAACAAAACAATTGATGTAAGTAAAATTGAGCAGATTATGGAAATTAATTGTTTACAAACTGTCAACCACTTTGCATCTTGCTAGCATTTTCAAGAAAAATTTACTGCCTGTACATCTTTAAATGATTGTTTAAATGCAGGTCTTTATAGAACTTCCTTGGAAAACAACTTTGTTGAATTCATCGAATACGCTTAATATTGTTTAAAATACGTGGTATCAGCACGATGGCGCATTCGGGAGACAAGTAACTGCTTGGTTAAATGATCATTTCCTGAATAAATATATAGGTCAACAAGGTCCAATAACCACTCCACCGCGTTCTCCAGATCTAAGTCCTTTGGACTTTTTTTATTTATGGGGACATATGAAGCAACTTGTCTACCTTGTTGAAATCACTACCCGTCAGCAGTTACTTGAAAGAATTCAGGATGCAGCTAACCAGATAAGAAGTGAACCAAATATCACCTGTCGAGTGACTAAATCTTTACTTCGCCGAAGGGAGGCTTGCATTCGAGCAGAGAGAGGGTGGACATTTTGAACAAATTTTATAGTTAAGATTTGTTAATTTGGTTAATAAAGGTTAACTAATGTTTAAACTTAAACACAAGTAATAATTATTGTTATAGCAACCATCATTTTTATTTATCAGGCTACTTTGAGTTAAATATGAAATAATATTTTTTTAAATGCTTGTAACTTCTAAACAAAAACGAATGGGACCTATGTTCATATAAGAAAAAATGCTTGAAATTAACCTAGCCATCTGTCAAAGATAAATCTTGTAGAACAACCTGGATTTAAAAAAATGTAAATTTTTTTGTCGTAAAATGTAGATATTTTAATAACCTATGTTTTCTAGGTGCCAAAAAGGTGCTTTAAGTAAACTGGATCGCAAAAGTGTTTTTTTTATTGTATCAATTTCTTCTTAGATTACCTTTTTGACCTTTGATTTAGTAGCGATATATGGGCAAATATCATTTTGAAAATTTATTTATTTCAACTGAACAAATCAAATTAATCAGCTACCATTATTTTCTTTGTTCGAGAATTACAAACTCAAGTTCCTAACATTACGGTAGATCGAATTTATTCCAGACGTTGAGGCAAAAGTAATATCTTAAAACCTTATCTTGTTCCGAACCAGTTATGGAATAACAATTATTTTTCGATGGAACATAAAGAATCCATGGTGGGTAACGACTAAAATCAGAACTGCAACAGCTTTCGAAGACATTCTACTTGAAATTTGAATTTTATTCTCAATAGAGTCTTCAATGTTCAGTGGTTTCGTCACTGAAGTTGACTTTCAATCCCCATCTCTTTTGAGGGAGTAAACGTCCCCCTCAAAATCAACTAGTCTCAGAATACTATCTGGAACAAGTCTCGTATAGTCTTTCTGATGGGACAATTTGAAATACTAATCGCTTGACTGGTATATTTTCCATTAGCATATCTTATAAAAAATCTACAATTTTTAGTAATTTAGATCTAGGTAGATTCGTGCTATTATATTTAGTAGTTCTCTTATTCTAACGAGCGTTCAAATAAAAACGTGGTCAAGTTGATTCTGAAAATTTGGACGTAGGGCTACGCCCTACGTCCAAATTTATACGTATAGCAAATGAAAATGAATTTGAATATTTTCGTTTTAAAAAGCGTTTAAAATGGTGTTTTCTCAAGAACAAAAAGTGTTTATCATAGAGTCCTACTTTAGAAATGGACGCAAGATTGATGGAATATGGAAGTATTCTATTGAGAAATGTTTCATAGAATTTCAAAATCAATTTCCCGGCGTTGTTGAGTACAAAATTTTTCAAAGTGCAGTTCAGCGTTGTGTTAATGTTTTTCGTGAAACGGGCAGTGTAACAAGAAAAGAAGGAAGCGGCCGACCTAAAAAGCGGACTGAAGAATTAAAAGAAAATGTCCAACAAATAATGGAAAATGCGCCAAGAACTTCTGTACGTGTTTTATCACAAATGGTGGGAGTATCAGTCGGTACCTGCCACACAGTGTTAAAAAAAGATTTGCGTTTATTCTCCTATCGTTTAACTTGTCAGCAAGAACTTCATGAAGTTGATTTTCCGCGACGGGCTGTATTTTGTGAATGGTTTTTAAACAACTACGGCAGGCGAGACGATGAATATGTTGAGGGAAGTTTTGCAAAATCGACTAATAAGTCTCAATGCTGAACATGAATTTCCACCGAGGTCATGTGATATTACGCCGTGTGATTTCTTTTTGTGGCCTTACCTTAAAAACACTATTTTTGAACTGCTTATTCCTGATTTAAACCATCTGTAGGCTCGACTTATAGACAAGATTCGTGAAATTAACAATACCCCGAGCATCTTAGAAAATGTCTTTAATTCTTTGAGGAACAGGTGTGAAAAGTGCTTGGAACAAGGAGGGGGACACTTTCAGCAGCTGCTTTAATTTATTGTTATAACAAGGAGGGGGACACTTTCCGCAGCTCCTTTAATTTTTTGTTATTGTTATCACGATTATTCTTTAAAATAAAGTTATATAGTCATTAACGTTATTGAAACTGACAGCTGCTATACAGCTCGTTGAGAAATGAGGTTAAGTTGGTCGCTATAAGCTACTCCCTACGTCCAATGTGTCAGAGCCAACTTCGACCACGTTTTTATTTGAACGCTCGTTACAAGCTACTTGAAGCTTTACAATAACAGGAAAAAAGTTGTAATTAGAGAAACTAATTAGAGTAACATTATCTTCATTTTTAAAAACTGTTCGTCAGAGGGTTCTTGTGTAAATGTTTCGATTTCTATTTTCGTCAAAATTTTAAACTTCTTTGGACAAATCTAACCGATTTATTTTACAAGAGAATAACAATTTTCATATTAATACATTCTGTAAGATTCAATTTATTTTTTTCATAAAATAAATTGACCGTAATATCGCTGGTTTCACTCTCACAGTCATACAAAATAAGCCAGTAACACATTTTCGGATCATTTTTTTTTCAGTCGTCGATATAAGCAGTTTTATATTGTTTTGTAGGTTTTTGAGGAATAAGTTGCGATACTGCATTTTCCGCGACTTGAGACAATATTCTTATCACTCAAAAATGTATTTATCTTTCCATTTCATCCATGACAGAACAAAATGGCTATTGACATTTTGTTTATTTGGTTTGTATGAATACTTACAAACGACAACAAATTTATCAAATTCGCTATAAATGTCAGAGTTTTTACACATTTTTTTGCCAATTTTAATAATATTTCGAAGCAGTTTTCGAAATATTGCTTGATAAACAGTTGCGAATTTTCTTTTGCATTCTTGTATACTTTTTTTAATAGGGAGAGTTCGCAACAATTTGTTCAATACAAAAGCCATATTTCGCTACCTAGAATTAGAAATAATTATTTACTTTTTCTTTTATTCAATGTCATTTTTTATACTGTTTCTTAATCAGAAAAAAAAAGAACTAAATTATGTAGTGCTGAGTGCACTACACCATAGGTATACATACTATCTACCACATCATATAATTAATATAATTTAGTTCTAGGTGATATTTGCCGATATATTGCAACAAAATCAAAGAAAATGCCCATGTCGAAAAAAGTAATCTAAGAACAACTGATACATTTTTTTTAATTGCCAGTGTTGCGAGAAACAACTACTCCGAGGGCTATATGCCCCGACCGGCATTGAATTATACTCGCAACACCTAGTGCAACAGGTACGATCGTTCGTCAGTTTAAACCACCAGGCACAGACTGGTGGGTTGCGCGACCAATAATAAAATCACTTAATTTTATGGATATAATAGGATAAGTGTGTCTAGAAATCTGCTTTTAAACAAATGCACACATGTCAGTTGTTTTCAGATTGTTTCAGTTCTGAGTTTATTAAAATGTCCACCGAATAAAAAAATTAATTTATTTTCATCGATTTGATCAGCGAGGCATGGATGAATGCTATAAATCAACTGATAAATGCGTACGCTGTCAATAGTCATTAAAACGGAATCTGCATCAATTGTTTAATGGTGTACGACCATGGCTACCTCGATCAGATATATAAAAAAATATATGGGTACAATTTTTCGAACAAATTGTCCACATTTTGTTAGTTGAAAGTTTCAGATGTATCTAGTTTTATAATTTTTGTTTATAATTCGTTTAGAAAAGGATCCGAGTCGAATACCTTCCCACAAAAATAATAAACCGTCTTCATTCATCTCTACCGTCAGTCCCGAATTGATTTTACAAGTATTTTAAGAACTTTTCGGCTTAGGAGTGAGCGATGGTCCCCTAGGGCACCGCTGAGGTAACGTGACATGTTAGAGTTGCCATTCGACACATTCGGGTCGCCTAAGGACGAAGTAATATCCCCAGGCGTTGATAAAATCTTTTTTATAGGATCAGACGTCTGATTTATACTGATTTGTGTTAATTGAAAAAGTCTAGGGCGAGATTCTAGAGGAATGTGAATTACTTATTAATCAACGAAGATGAAATATAAACAAAGAGTTGGTTCATCAGTTTAGTCAGTTGTTTTTAGGTAAATGTTATTACTTTAATTACACTTTTGAAAGTTATTTTTTTCAATATGAATTTCAAATACCCGTTAAATTGTTAATTTTCTGTTACTTTTTAACTTACAGTTGCATTTTCTTGTCGTGTGTATAACACAACTTCATTTTTACTTGTGCAAAATACATTGTCTGATTATTCTATTCCCTGTAGACTACAGAGACTTAAGGTCCAAAAATATCCAACACGGGGAAAGCAATTCACAAATCCACAGTTCCCAGGTGGTCCTAAGCGCCTACTACGATGAGATCCTTTACAAAAGCTCCAACAGATGACTTGGCTGATTGGATTAGACATGCTCTAGGTCCTAGGCATTCAATTCTGGCCTGCGGTTCCTCGTCCTGCCTGAGTATGTTTTTGGTGTTATTTACAGTCGATATAAATCCTTATAAATGGGATTTAAATCAATAACGGACATGAAATGGCAGCGGTAACTAGGTAGTAGTAGTTTTCGATTGGTTACAGAGGTACTTACCTTTTGGTAAGTATTTATGTAATAATAGTGTTTAATTTATCCTATATTGTAATAGAATGTGACATAGGCGCAACTAGAAGAAGGTCAAAGGGTTCTAATTTTTGTATTCGCCTACGTTCACAGATAAAATCAGCGAAATCAGTTTTTTTTTGTTGAAATAGGGATAGAATTCGTTCAGACAAAAACTGGCATTGAATTCTTGTTAATTTTTCTAACGTTCTACAAAAATATGGTCGCTTCCTATTTTTAAATAATTTTTTAAAAGAATTTGAAACAATAGGTCTTTAACGAAACCTAATAGAACTTTATCTGCATCATTCAAGTAACAAACAATTTATATTTGATTTGAAAACATTGTGTAATAAATAGATGGTAATAAATAATATCCAAAATAAAAAATAAAAATGATATGTCAATATATAACACAGCCCCACAAAAAAAAGTGGCAGGTCCGAAAGGTATGGTATCCATATGGTTTTGGGGTCGCTGAATCCTAATCCGGTGTCTGTTTGACACGATTAGCTCTGGTTTAAGGTCAGTTCAAGGTCAAATGTAGAAAATCAATTGTCAACAACCTAAACCTATGTATCTATTTTTCAACCCATGTATCGTTTTTGGTGTCGCTGAATCCGAATCCGGTGTCCGTTTGACGCGATTAGCTCTGGTTTAAGGTCAGTTCAAGGTCAAATGTAGAAAATCAATGTCAACAAACTAAACGTATCAACACGTTTTTGGAGTCGCCGAATCCGAATCCGGTGTCCGTTTGACTCGATCAGATCTGGTTTAAGTTCAGTTCAAGGTCAAATGTAGAGAATCAATTGCCAACAAAGTAAATCTACATATCTATAAGTTTTTGGGGTCGCCGAATCCGAATCTGATGTCCATTTGACTCAATCAGATTTGGGTTGAGGTCTGTTCAAGGTCAAATTTGGAGAATCAATTGAAAACAAAGTAAACTTACATATCTATACGTTTTGGGGTTCGTTGAATCCGAATCTGATGTCCGTTTGAAGCCTTCAGATCTATTAAATACTTTCTAATATAAATAGATCAATCAACTTACGAAAGATACTTATACATTTTATTTTTTTATTTTGGTTTTAAACCTAAGTGAAAAATTTGATTGGGTTTGAGCAGAGAGAAAGGTTTCACCAAGATATTGAAGGAAGAAATTTGGGTGGCAATGAAACTATCACTAATATTGCTAGTGATACTAGTGATGACGAATATATTCCATATCACGTTGTGAAAAAGACAAAAACAATATCACAAAAAAAGTAAATGATATTCGAGATTTGGGCCTGGCAGAGAATGGAGCAGAGTTCCTAATATCATAGCTAAAAAAATACTAAGCAAGCCGGAAAAGTGAAAGCTTTTTACTATCAGTACAGAAATAAGGAATATTTTTCTAACGATGAAGAATTTTCCTTAGGTTACTACAGTGATATTGTTGGATAAATCACTTCAAACATGGATGTTATAAACCTAACGCACATTGAAATAAGAGTGCCATATTTTGTGGATAGTCTTACATAGGATCAAATACGAACAACATAATTGATTTTCTACATTTGATCTTGAACTGACCTTAAACCAGATCTGATCGAGTCAAACGAACATCGGATTCGAATTCGGCGACTCCAAAAACGTATAGATACGTAGGTTTAGTTTGTTGACAATTGATTTTCTATATTTGACCTAGAACTGGCCTTAAACCAGAGCTAATCGTGTCAAACAGACACCGGATTCGGATTCCGCGACCCTAAAACCATATGGATACCATGGTCTTATCTTTCGGACCTGGCACTTTTTTTTGTGGGGCTGTGATAATTAATACAAAAACCCTTATCTGATTTATTGGAATTGTTAAATAACATAAATTAATTAATATTAAAGAAATATCTTCTATTCTATCATCACTCTTGGCAAAGGCTACCTACGTAAAGACTAGTTACTGCAAAGAGATTTTTTATTTCCACGTTTCTCCCCATTTCCTATAAAATAAATAAATATTAACAAAACGAAATTATATAAACATCAAACTTTTAGAAAAAATGACATTTTGAAGCGACAGTGGCAAAAAACTATGCACTACACATTACTGATGACTATAAAAAATAATTGTTATTTCACTTAACAGTGTTTTACTAAATTTCTATATAAAAAAACATATATTCTTATATTAGTTATCGTATTTTTATTGTTATATGGTTACCTTAATGTTACTGCTAATAATGTAAATGGAGATAAACATTAATTACTAGGAATATACAGGGTGATTCACAACGTATTTAAAAAAAGATTTGGAATAGATGTCTGATAAATAATGGAGCTGTCGTAATCGAGGTGTTAAGAGAGAAACTCAAGAAATATTTATTATTAGTTTAATGACCAATGGTAAACCTACATTTATAATGTTATAAGTAATACCTTCGAAGAGTATTGTACAGTGTAGTACTGGTTCGAATGGTATTTCATTGAAAACACGACATCGTCTTTTCGCATACAACTACCAAACTTTTGTGAATGCTACTTCATTTCTAGTTGTACCTAACGACAACAATCCAATTTCTAGACAAAATACGTCCAAGGAAACAAATTTTATTGACATTTCTGACTACTGCTTGTCAGACAATTGCTCTCCAGGGCCTTCTTGACGTCTCAACTGAAATTCGAAGCGATCAATATGGACTGACAAGATACATCGAACAGTAGCTGTTGACCCATTGTGAAGAAATTTGTTTGAAGCCACCAGAGACCAATACATTTCGCTCGATTGTAAACATTTCATTTTCTTCTGAAATGTCAAAGGTTTTGAATTCGAATGGAGCATAATGTGAGATTTATTAGATACTTGGATTGAGACAGGATGTATGTGTTCCTTGAAGTTTTGTTGCACTCATGAAAAAAAAAAAAAAAGGGAATTTAGCTATGATTAATGATTAGTATTTGAAAGATACCCTTTTTTAGACTAGGTGTATCTGTTTAGGTTTGGGTGAATCGTAAATTTTTCTGTGCATAAAAAAAAAGGTGGGCTTAACCTTTGGCGGCATAATATATTAAAAAAATTCGAAAAATGTCATATTTTTCTTCCTATTTAATTATGTATCTTTTCAAGAGTTGATTTTTGGCGAAAATGGAAGAAGAAAAAAATGTTTGTAATTAAATTTTACACAATTTTACAAATCATCATCATTTACAATCATGATTATTGTTGTAAAAATCGAAAAAATCGCAAAAAATGGGGTTAAAAAATATTACTTTTTAGGGAATAATTTATCCAATAAAATGATTACGATGACTAATTTTATATTGGTGAGTGCAATACAAAAATTGTTGAACATTTTCTAGGTTCAGTAAACCCTAAGAAATTGAAGACAATAGGTACAGTTCTAATTATTGGCCAATTTTTTACTGACATGATTTTTTTTAGTAATATCAATGATCAGTTACTTTAAAAAATAGTTGGATATCTTCAACAATTTTGAAAGTTCTAACAATTCCTTATATCACATGTTTAAATCCCTTGGTCAAGAGCGGATCGCCCAAAAGAACTTTTTTTATCTAAAAAGAACTAACAATAAGTTCGCAAAAAATTTCCGTGAACTTGCACATTTAAATTAAATAATATACAGAGGGTTTAGAAATTTGGTGAAGATATCTGAGGAGTAAATAAATCGAGGTGAGAAAACACGATTGTGAGAAACAAATTTTGTAAATAGAATAATTTTTTTGACTTTCCACAATGATACGAATAAACATTTTTGGAACCGCTGATGCCATGAATAGTTCCGCTGGTATGTTGACAACGATTTAAACAAGTCGCTGTATATAAAGACGTGTGTGTGTGTGAAGTTTTCATCAGCGGCTTCATATGTTACCGCCATGTTCATTAATTCATTGTTACTATATTCCTGGGCATATTGAATGAAAACTGAAACAGAATTGATGATAATCTAAAACTGAATTAGCAATTTTTCAGTTTAGGTACTGCAAAAAAGCGGCCACAAGCTATCTGCAGCCACAACTATAAACATTTTTTATGTAGTGTGTAAGTCAGGGATGATTCCAGAGGTCCTCAATCAGTTTTAGCAATTTTGTTTATTAATTTTGAGCGCCGCTTTGCAGTTTCAACAATTTTGGTTATTATGTTATTATGTTTATTAACGCAATTTATTTACCACGTAAAAATTTTCTTTTTGCGAACACGTGGTATTGTACACTGTATTGTTTTATATGCAAATCGATTTGAATGAATTGTATTACTATTAAAAATTAATAATAAATAAATCAACTCGCTATAGTTTTTGTAAGAATTACTACGAGTATTCTTTTTTTATTGATATTTATTATAAAAATTGGTAGCTTTGCATTTTGACAATAAATTTATTATGTTGTTACAAAGAATTTTGATGATTTCTTGATGGTTTCGAATACAATTTATTGGGTACATCTATGTCAAATATAAAACAGATTCAGTAAAGTTGATTCAAGAAACATATTGAGCACAATCTGACCAGAGTATTTTATTAATCGGAAAAGCTCTGTTCGCTTTCAAATGTCACTTCTTGTACGTTAAGGACACTTCCTCGTGTATCCCGGTTATTCCTCTACCAGGGCCATGAATTACCATTTTTAGTCGCGTAGGTAGATTCAAGAAATTAATGCGCTGGCAGTAAATCATAGTGAAATATATCCTTTCAACAAATTTAATAAATACCTCAACATACGCACAGGTATGTAGGTAAAAACATGGAGAAGGTGATATATACTTCGGATACGTAAGGATACTTTCGAATTTTATAATATTCATGGACGGATGCGTAGGCAACCGTCTTCAGGGGCGTACAAGGCCGCGTGGAAATTGCGAAAAGGAATAAAGTTTGTCAAATATAGGAGTGACTGACAATTTTAATTATACAGGGTGATCGAGAATGATTGACCGTGCCGCCTCATACTGATTTTTGATGTGCGGCATACCAGTTTTTGATACCAATACTAGAATCATGAGCGCAGGTTGAGGGATTTTAATGGTAAACAAATAATTACGTTCAAACGTCAAATAAATTAGGTTACTGTCAAAATGGAAATTCATAATAAAAATATCAATTATTTAACAAAAATCAAAGTTATTTCACAAATTAAGCAATACTGATGGACCAATAAATGTTATTATTGTTATTATTATTAAAGAGGATGACAGAATCAAATGTAGGTTTAGCCTAACTTTTCCAAAATTCTTATTTCATTTACAATTAGAAAAACTTTTAAATCAAAGTTTGATGTAGCTAATTTTGAATAACGACTGTAAGTGCTTCAGCGATTTTATTTTTAAAACGTTATGAGTTAATTTTAAAACAGAAGCACTATTGTGGCTACATTCTTGGCATCTAAGACGATTCAGCTATACAGCGATACGCTGCAAGCTGCTGTTTTTCATCAAAGCAAACTGCTGTATGCTTATAAGACGACTATTTTGCAGCTACTGCTTTCACACTTCTGAATATCCAGCGCAAGCGATCCAGCCCAAAAATTTATGCTGAACATTTTAGTTAGCTGTCGAAATTCAGGAAAAGTGTCTTAAAAAAATTTGCTTCAAGCAAATGCAAGCAGTTGGAAGTGCTTGATTATGTTAGATGGTAGGATTGTCTGTATGACCGAGAGCAATAAACAACAGTTACATGCAATATATAATAACAGAGTAATTGGAATTTTTTCACATTTTATTGAATATTTTACCTTAAAATTACATAAAATCCATAAAAATATCTATATTTTTACAATAAATGTTCAATATGATGTCCATTGTTGTTCAAGCAGGTATTAATTCTTCTTTTCATATTATTAAATACATTCTGTAAAACATTTTGTGTAATACTCCTAATTTCGTTTGTAATTGCCTCTTGAAGTTCTTCAATCGTGTGTAACCGTTGAGCAAATACTGAATTTTTTAAAAAACCAAATAAATAATAGTCTAGGGGTGTAAGGTCAGGAGAACGTGGTGGCCATCTATCTCGACTAATTATTCGATCATCATAATACTCTCTAATCAACTCTAAAGTTTCGTTAGAGGTGTGAGCTGTTGCGCCATCTTGCTGAAAGTATCCATGATGGATTTCATCGTCGTGAAGTTCCTCAAAAAATGGTAACAATATTTGCTGCCGATATACCTGCCCAGTTACATTTTCACGGAAAAAATATGGTCCGATTATTCTTCTACGTGACATAGCTACCCAAACACCAAGTTTAATAGGGTGCAGAGTTGTTTCACGCAAAATATTAGGGTTTTCTGTGTTCCAAGAGCGATAATTTTGGGAGTTTACGTACCCACTTAAATGAAACCACGCTTCATCAGAAAAAAATGTTAGATCTAGAATATCGTCGTCATTCAGATTTTCGTTAAACCAATTACAGTATTGCACACGTTTTCCAAAATCTAACGGAAGTAGTTCCTGCACAACACTAACTTTATAAGGATGAAAATGCAACTTCTTTACTGCTTTATGGCATGATCCATATGATATTCCTATAAACAATTTAGGAATAATGATACAAATTTTAGAATAAATATTTGTTATTAAGTACCTGTTTGAGCAGATAACCGACGTAGTGATTTGGTTGGACTAGCTCGTAAGCGGTTTTCAACATCTTCCAAGACTTCCTCTGTAAGAATAGACTTTCTGCCTGGAGATTTTCCTCTACAAACACTTCCAGTGTTATGGAAGCGTTCCACTAATCTCTTCACGTGTCTCGAAAAAATTTCATAATCAATTTCATCATTTGGAAATTGTTCTTGAAATTGTAAATGACACGAATTCATCGAATATTTCCAACCATTACCATTGTTTTGTCCACTACGAAAATAGGCCTCCAGAAGAAATTTATCATGTTCTAATGAAAATGCCATGTTAACCTAAATTAAAAAACCGATTAGGTTAGAGAACAACATACGCAATAAATTAATTACTCACGTATAATATCCACCTACTCTAACTGTAGTATTGAAAAATACTGTTTTATAATGTCGCAAAATATATCAGGTAACAACAAAATCTACAAAATAATATTCAAGCCAAAAAATCCATGGGCCAATGAACAGAACGTCAAATTGTGAAATCGCCACAGAACACCATGAAATCGCAATGAAAAAAAGTAATTTTAGTAAACGGAAATCAGTTTTGATAGCAATTGAGACAGAGTACGTTCAGAATCCGGTCAATCATTCTCGATCTCTCTGTATATCACTTGTCCTGTTGAAAAATATACTATTTTCTAAAACCTTTATTTCCATAAAAAAGTATACATGGTGAGTCATTAATAATGATACACAGCTTAATAGCATATGGTTTACGTCAAAATATAGCGATTGAACCAAACATGCCTTAATCAATTGTTGCTCCTTATCGTTCTACAGGGTATTAAAGTTGAAAAATTATTGTAAATTTTTTGCTATATGTTAAGTATCTATGGACCGATTGTTTTGAAAATTTGTAGTTTTAGGTTTTTTAAGGTGGCAAATACGAATATGCAAACAGTGTTGGGGTTACGTCTAGGGGGCACTAGTTGTATTGTCCTATCAATGTAAAAATATATCTAACTGTATTTTACAATTTTGAATTTTTAACAAGAAATTATTTAACTACGTTCAATTCTAAATTGAAAATATATCGATACACTGAACCATTTTCGAAATAACTACGTTTTAATTTTTTGAGATTCGGCGGGAATTAGATTAGAAAATTATTTTTTTCAAAGTGACATAATAAATTGACAGTTGTCGCAACAATACCATTGTTTTTGTAAATTCTATTTAATTTGATTAGGAAGTAGTGTTTTTCTTGTCGTTATTTTTTTATATTTAAGGTGTGTATATGCCCGAGAAAATTATTGTGCTCGTCGTGCAGCAGCAAGGTACTTGAAATTGTACCCAGACAACAGACATCCCGATCATAACTACATATTTAAGAGATTGTACGACAGACTAGTTGAAACAGGTCGTTTTGCCCGAAACGAAACGTTGGAAGGCCAAAAATATTAACAGCGGACCAAGAAAATGATATTTTGGTGCGAATTGCTGAAAAATCACGTCAAATTTCGGCAGCTAGTGGCATAAGTTAGTCTTCTGTTAACAGAGTACTCCGCAAACAAAAATTGTAACTTTATCATTTTACTTCAATTCAACATTTAAGGACACAAGACTAGATCTAGGTTACGATTTGCAAAGTTTCTGCACCAACAACAAAATGATGACTCAACATTATACAATAAAATAATGTTTACTGACGAAGTCACATTTACCCGCCGAGGTATTTTTAAATGGAGAAATAGTTATTGTTGTGCACTAGAAAATCCTTATCTGCCAAGAGAAGTACATTTTCAGCAAGAGTTAGTTCTCTGTCAATATTTGGTGTGAATTCTCTCCGATAATATTTTGGGGTCGTTCGTACTACCGCGTCCACTTAAAATTTACGGCTAAACGTTTGGTTTTTGTATGATGGCGCACCTGCTTATTATACCCGAAAAGTATGTGAATATCTTAATAGAAATTTCCCGCACCGTTCGATTGGACGCGGTAGCGAAGTATCTTGGCCTGCACGTAACCCTGATTTAATTCCGCTGGATTTTTACTTTTGGGGCTAGCTTAAATCTCTACTTTACAAAGACATTATTAATAGTCAAGAACAACTGCGGAGAAATATATAAAGTTGCTGTACTGTTTGTCTTAATTCTTAATTCAGGCTTGGTATCATAAAACCTGCTAATTTTCTAATTTAATTCCCACCGAATCTCAAAAACTTAAAACGTTTGCATCTCGAGAACAGTTGAGTTTATCGATTTGTAACAAGTATATCTTTTTTATTTAGAATTGAACGTAGTTCAATAATTTCTAGTTAAAAAATTCAAAATTGTAAAATACAAAAATTTAGACATATTTTTACATTGATAGGACAGTCCACTGTTTACATATTCGTAATTGCCACCCCAAATAACGTCAAATTACAAATTTTCAAAACAATCGGTCCATACGTACTTAAAATATAGTAAAAAATCGAAAATAATTTTTCAACTTTAACACCCTGTAGAATGAAAAGGAGCAATAATTGATTAAGGTAGCTTTGGCTTAATCGCTATATTTTGATGTTAACAATCTGCTATTAAGCTGTGTACCATTATTAATGACTCACCCTGTATATTCCTGGAAAAATCACGCCAACAAAGTATTCTCCACTAAACAACATTTGCAATATTTATAGCAATACAGGGTGTTCTACAAGCTCTATGACAAACTTTGACAGATGGTAGCTAAGTTAATTTCAAACATTTTTTTTTATGTGAAGCTTTTAAAAAATAAGTTCAATCAAAGTAGCCTAATAAATAAAAATGATGGTTGCTATAATAATAATTATTATTTGTGTTTAAAGTATAAAACATTAGTTAACTTTTATTAACCAAATTAATAAATCTTAATGTTATAAAAATTGCTCAAAATTTCCACCCTGGGCTCGAATGCAAGCCTCAGATCGGCGAACTAAAGATTGCATCACTCGATGGATGAGATTTGGATCATTTCTTATCTGGTTGGCTGTATCCTGAATTCTTTCAAGTAGGTAACTGCTGACGGTTAGTGATTTCAACATGGTAGACAAGCTGCTTCATAATATGTCCTCATGAATAGCAGTCCAAAGGATTTAGATCTGGGGAACGTGGTGGCCATGCTATTAGACCTTGTTGGCCTATCCATTTGTTGGGAAAAAGATTTGTAAGTAATGTTTGAAGACAAATTGTTGGTTTTCTATACAACTTAATGAAAGACAAAAAAAATATCAAGGTTATTTCAATACTTTTTCTACTTTTATAATCAAAATTCCTAGAGTTATCCTCAATTATGATTCAACATTGCATTCAAAAATTTAGTTATCCATATTTGACATTTTGAATCATTGTTGATTTAAATAACCATCACTAGCGGAGTAAATGACGTACAGCACTGACCCGAGTACCTACACGACAATCATTCACGCCAGAGCAGCACTACATAATAAACAAAATTATGTTATTTATATAATGACGTGATTTTCAATATATTTAAACAACAAGAATACCGCTGGCATTGTGGGTATTGTTAAGGCACCGACATAATAAAATACAAACGTATTCAGACAATCCGGACAATCCCGGCTCAATGCGAGGCAAAGGGAACACCGCCCTGGTCGGACAGAACCGTCTGATCTCATTTTCGGTTTGGACCTTCTCGTACGTTGCGAGTGTTACACGAATTGTGCTGAAGTTTCCAATGGGAGAGCTTAATTTTTTAAAAGAATGTTATCTGTGCATTAAAAGCTTTTATTGCAACCTTTTATTGTAATATTTTAGTTAAAAGATTTGTCTGTAAGAGCATCAGTAGGTATTTTTAACAACGAGTTTGCAATTAGTATAATTTTCAATAATAATGCGTTTATTTAACCAAATATTAATCGAGAGTCAATATATTATTGTTTTTAATTATTGTAATCAAACTACGGCATTTAAACATAATTTTCTCCAAAATAACCGGATCAACGGACGAGATGACCTAATGGTGACTATGGAAATAGACAAAGACAACGCACGACAACCATAGAATAGGGTGGGGTCACTCTATACATTTACTCCGATTTAGCTACAAGTGCACCAAATACGAGTTTATCTGCAGAATTTATTTAATAGGCACTTATATTTTAATCAGTTTTAGTTCAAATATTGTCACAAATGAATAAAAATATCAAAATGCTCAATATTGAGTGAAAATGTACTCAATAATTTCACTTAATCGATTCACTCCGTATGTACTTTCATTATTACCGATTTTTTTACAGTGTATACTCTACTATAAATTTCAACCATATTTTTCAATTCTGTCGTTTGGCCGTCAATAATAAAAGTACAAGGTTTATTGATTTTTGGCGATGCAATTTCCGCTTATTGCACAAAAGGTTTATATTTTACCGGGTAAATTTGGGTTGTTTAATGAAAAACTGTTGCCTAGCAATTAGACGAGAAAAACTGTCAACTATTAAAAACGCGACACCACAGTTTAGAATACTACCAACACTTTACCCGGTATCAATACAAACATCGAGTGTAATTCGGCAGGGCAATTTAATGAATCAAAAATTTAGAAACATGCAAACTTTATTTATGAAATACTAAAAATAAACACATTTTTATTTGAGCGTAATTAAACACGCAGTTATTGAAATTCATACGAGGAATACTAATGTCGCTACGGGTGCTACAGCTTTCTAAACGAATCAATTGAATAATGCTCGAATGATACTCTTTGTCAACTTGTAAGTATGGTTTTATTGATGATGAATTGCTGTGTCCTGTTATTTTTTTAGAGCTCGTTCTTCAATTCCACTTTTACTTAATTCGCTAACTGCTGCCGCTCGATTTGAGCTATTTGTAATTTTGACACGTTTGACATCTATACCAATGCGTTGTATTGAGCATTTACTCTATTTGGAATCGATAAAATAGGCCAGGAAAAAGAGCTGTGAAATGACCATTTCGCTACTTTTTGTTTCGGCAAGCTGAATTTATCGCTATAGCTGCTAAATATTATGTACAATAACATATTAGTTTCCACAGTCATAAAAATGGAGGGAAATGTGTTTACAGGGTGGTTAATTGTATAATTTTTACGTAAATTCACGTTTTTCGCTTATAACTTTTTTCCGTTCATTTCCACGAGAAAACAATAAAGTACTTCTTTTTTCGTCTTCAAAATACCTACAAAACTAGACGAGCGTCAAAAAATATTGATTAGGTCCAAGGTTATAAACAGAAGAAGTTTATTTGTGATTTTTGAATTAAACATTTATAAACTGCGTTATTATTACCAGAACGTTTTGGCACCGCATCCTCTCATTCCTTATCAGTGTCTAATAACTCGAACGAAATATGGAATCGGTAAGTTGAATAGTTTACAAGTTATGGCCTTATAAACAAATTAACTATTTATTAGTCTGGACGATCCCGAGCATCTTCCACAATAGCACTGATTTTCTTCGTGGTAGATTTCATAATAATACATTGAAATCTATATATTTTTTTTATTCAAAGCAACCTGGAGTTTTTTTTATTTTTTAGCCTTAGTTGCAAAATGAAATGTACGACGCACGCGCGTGATATACTATATTATTACATATTCGGAAAGCTTATGAAAAGAGCTTTAAATTAAAAAAAAATCGTCAAGATTCGTTGAAAAACAACGGAGTTATAGACTGTAAGCAAAAAACGTGAATTTACGTAAAAATTATACAATTATTATACAATCTTCCTCCCATTTTTATGACTGTGGAAACTAATATATTATTGTACATAAAATTTAGCATCTATAGTGATAAATTTAGCTTGCCGAAACAAAAAGTCGCTTCCAACTCTATATTTTCTGCCCTAAAAAGCCTGGTTTCGTGGTGCAGGCAAATTATTGTTGAGCCTTCATCAAATTTCAAGCCAGATCGTCAACTTAGAAGTTCTTGTTCTTCTCTAGTGAGTTCAGTTACTAATTTTAAACCAGCTGTGTGAGAAAGAATTCCTGTATAGTAACATATTGCATTTTAACTGTTCCCTAAGGTGCATTTAGGTGGGTTCTCTTGGGTTTCTATAATAAAAGACTTCTTTATCACATATTTCAATAATCGTACATTGAATATCTATTATACTTTTCAATAATCGTGTTATAAATAAAAAATAGCAGGAAAAACTATCCAATATAATAAACTATCCAATTAGCGTGAAAACTGAATAGTGGTAGGTTTATTAAGAGTGCCTAAATCAAATTAGAGCATATAAACAAATTTTATAAAGAAAATCAAGTGTAGATTAAACATAAAAAGCCATAATCGATTGATTCTAAAATCCAAGGTATAGTTATTCCTGTGTAATTGACAATCATCGTCCTGTAGATTATGGTCAGAACACGTAATCAGATAAGTAATTTTTCTGGCCTTAAAGGATGAGTCTCTAAATGAAACAAGATGAATCTAAAGAAAAAGTTTGCTCCTTCCAATGGTGATAAGACGAATTTGACTGGAGAAAAAGGTGTTGTGCTACTTAGGTTTGAAAATTTACAAAATTTGAGGCAACCTCATTTTGAATAGCACATATCGTGACAACAAATTGAGCTCAATAGCTCCTTTACCAGCCCAAAATCAGTAATGAGTTTAGTTTGTTCTCCACAGCTCCTAGAAGAATGTTGTTTCAAAGTTATAAGCATACAAAATCTGCTCCAAATTGACGTCACAGATTGTTTAAGCAATTTTGTGAGATAACAGCAATACAATTATAACTTTTTATACCTTAGCACTGTAACCATCATGCAGAACACGAAAAGTTGTCCATGGTCGTCATTTTTCAAGATGCTAGCTGCTACAGTTCCACAACAGTAGCATTTGAAACTTGGATTTTATTCGACCAATTAGCAATCGCATTATCTCGAGCGTAGACGTAGCAGTTTGACATTGTTCATTGTAAACAAACCATGGTGATGCTAAGATTTAAGGATTTTTAGTTGACAGTACCAACCCTGAAATATAATACTGTCAAAATTGTGTAATTTTTTTATCTTCTTTTTTCCATGGATTAGGGAGGAATGTTCCGATAAATATTTCAAAGAAAGTAGATATTTATGACATGACATGCCAGTGGTACTCAGAAAATTCTGAACACCCCGTACATCTGAACGAAACAAAAAAGAGGAACTGGAATCCATCATGAGACACGTAAAATATGAGAACGATGTCCATTATACAACATCAACTTGCAAAAAAGTATTATACTTGCAGCAGCGCCTTCCTAATTCAAAATATTACAATAATACCATCTAAACATCCACTCTGTTTCGCAGTAAAGCATTTTATGAGGGGTCGTAAAACCGGTGCTACATAATGCTTGCTCGGTTCTGTATGCATTTACATTGCTCTGGGGGTCCTGAATCACGGAATAAGCAAGAGATACTGCATCACAGTTGGTGAGATAATGAGGAATTTATAATGTGTCCAACCCCCGCGACTGTGTCCGTTTCTTGGGCCAATTAAGCTCTGTGTTGTGCAGAGGATAGGACCGGACCGAGAATTTTCGGAACCCCACAAAATACAGAGTGAAAGGTGCATTTATATTTTAAGTACGGGTTTCGAAATTACAAATGTTTACGGAGATATAATTTTTTTTTTAAATTCGTCCCTTTACATGTGAATTTTGAGAAACGTTATCCGCATGAAAGGTACTCTAGTGCATTGTGACGGATTTTATTTAAAAATTATTAACTTTTATGAGAGAATAAAAATTTAATTAAATCTTGAACGATTAAAAATTTAATTTCAGTCAATTAAATATATCATAAAATTTAAAATTGCAAAAATCTAATTATTGAGAAATAAGATACTTAAATATTTTTTCGTTTAGCATATGTGAAAATGACTAAAAATATGACCGAAAGTAATAATTATCGACCTGGGCTGCTAAACTTTAATATGATTTTGTAGTTTTTTATAATCTGGACACATTTACTTGTCATTTGCGTACTTTGACGTTTTATATGATTTTTCAATAAATGTCAATTTAAACCATAAACCTAGTAAACTATTAACTGGCCCTAGAAATAGAGGTCAATCGCGCTGATGTGTGCAAGGTAGATGAAGCTAGTGCAGGCAAATACCAGTAAAACAAATAACGGTACATCGGTATACCGGTACAAAAAAACGTAAACAATCATTAAAGTAAAAATCAGGTATTGACATCATTGACTGATTTCTAGTGTATGTGAAATATTTATGAAAAATAAATATGGTGCAATCGTGTTCAGCGATCAATTGCATAAAGAGACGTTTAAGAAGAGAAACGATTAAATTTCATAGATAGAAAAGAGGTTATGATGGTGCCAACATGTTTATACTTTTCGCATTTTTCTGAAAACAATAATTGTTTTGCCAGGTAAAGTTATCCCAGATGATAACTTATTAGATTATATTATTTTAACCTCAAACGGGAATATGGCACAACAGAAAAAAGTGGTAAGGAATCGAGTAAAACTAGCTGACTGGTTGAATTAAGTGTAGCACGCTACAGTCGAAGTTCTGTGAACGCAACATTAGCTCGCACTAGCTCTATCTCTCTCGCACACGTCTGTGCGATTGCCGTTAATACTGGCAAAATGACAGTTGGGCGGGTCCAGTAGTTTATAAGGTCTATGATTTAAACCAAAATTTGGAGTCGAAACAAACAACAAAAGTGTAAAATAACAATAAGTTGTGACGAACACTAATTCTGTGAATAAAATAATGGTAACTCGGACAGTGACGAAGAATTTACGAATATTCCACCGAACTTGCAAGACGACGCTAGCAATATTTCTCTGAATTTGTTATCTATAAAGTTAAGACAACTGTACGAAAAGTATTATGAATTGTTCAATAATTGGAAAAGGAATAAAAAGCCAAAAACTTAACAGAAAATGTATTACTTTGATTGTAAATGCAGGTAAACTATGGTCTGAAATTTCAATGTTGCAAAGTACTTTTAATGTAAAGGAAAATATTAATTTTGATAATTTTCATAAAATTCGAGCATTTTTGAAACAAAATTCTGTAAATAACCTGCTCAAAAAGTCTAAACGTTTGACTCAAGAACAAAGTATTAAATTTTTTTAAGGAGCACATAATTCGGAATATCTTATGATTAAGGTAAATAAGTAATAAGTAATAATAAATAAGAGCTTGTCATCGAAATGAGTTGTTGAATATGAACCTTCACCACATAGTTACAGTTCCACAAACAAAAAATAATATTACAAGAGCGGTTACAGTCACAAACAAAACAATTGATGAATTGAATCTACTTACAATATACAACAAATATGTTCCCCTTAGACCTACCCACACTCTTGATAATCGCCTGTTCATTTATAACAAGAATAATAAATGCACAGTGCAACCGATCGGAAAAACTGTATTTAGCAAAATTCCAAGACATTTTTTTTAAACTGCCTGAATCTAACATACATACACAGGACATGGCTTCCACCGTAGTTCCGCAACCCTACTAGCTAACTCTGGGAGTGATTTAGTAACACTTAAAAAACATGGAGGCTGGCGTTCTTCTGCAGTTGCGGAATGATATATCGATGACTTCTTATCAAATAAGATTCACATTTCTCAAACAATCCTGACAAACCAAAATAAGTCTAGTACTAGGGAAAATAACACAACTAAAGTATTCAATATTTCCGACCAAATAAATGAAATACTAGTTAATCTAGACAATTTCAAAATTGTTCATAGTCCTTCTTTTCTAGCAGACTATTAGCAAACAAACTTTTGCGAATAAAACTTATAATTTTATATCAAACATCCGTTTTGGGAAGGGTGACGAGATTGCTTAATTTGGCTATAATGTAAAGAAGAAAAAATAAAATCTCATCAAAGACATTCCAATTGTTTACAACAATTCCTCTTGCACAAGCAGAACATTTGCGTTGCTGAATTTTATAAAACTTTGATTCGATAATAAAACAAGACACACCTTTACAGATAGTTGTCAGTAATGATCATTGGATACATTGACATTAAAATATTTTCGAAAAATAGGGTTGAGGAGGATACAGTTTAGTGGAGTCAAGATAGCTTAAAATTACGCATTATTTCGAAATAATTATGGGAAGCATGGATTTTCCTAAAACCTTTTGAAATTACTTGGAGATAAGTATTAAAAAAAAGTTATAAACTTATTTTTATACGCTAATTGTTTTTTAATTGTTTAAACAATAATAAATAGTTTTTTAAGAACATTTAAAATAATTCAATGAATTTTATATCGGATTCTTTCAAATTGACAATATAGGCGTTTTCGATGTCGCTGAACAAGAATATGAAGTGAGAAAATGAAAATTCAAAATGGCTAATCCAATATGGCCGACTATTTTAAACAATTTATTTAACAATTATCAATTTTAAATCAAACTCGCTCATATTTATTATATAGAGGTTCGAAAAATGAAAATTATAAATGGCTAAATAGGTTTTATTGAAAATATGTTTTATTTTTTAAATCTCATCGAGTTCTTGCTATTCTTAAAAAATAACTGAGCAATTAAGGCTTTAAGCCAATAAAACTGAAAAAAACCCTTTGATTTTAAATACAAAATTATAAAATCAAAATCAACGTCTCCTATTATTTATTTATTCATTAATTATTTTAAAAATAGATCAATATTCGTATATAAATATTAAACTCATACATTTACAGGTTTAGCATAAAAGAAAACAAATATAAATACCTTAAATGCAAACTGAAGATTATTTGTAATATTAAGTAATAATATTACATTAAAGAATTACAAGTGTACAAGAGTATAACCTCAAAATGGATAAAATATGTGAATACACTTTTTAACACACTGATAACTGCGGCTTACTCGAAA